>NC_036876.1:16631881-16745937 GCF_002910315.2 Salvelinus sp. IW2-2015
CTCCCATGAATATATGCCTAGAGTTCTTTAAGGCAATTCTGCGCTGTCTTCTCACCTCAATTTTACTCTGTTCATTTGCAGATGCTTTGGTCTGCAGGAAGCAAAGGCTTCACATAATTCTCAGAACGTTGTTATGATGTTGTAGCGTTGGCTGTGACGTTTTGTGCAAGGATTGAGAAGAACTGTGTTTCGTGTAAATGGTTTAGTTAAAGGCCACCCGGGTAGGGCGTTTTCTTTCAAAGGAGAAGGTTCTGTGAACTGTAACTTTGGCGGGTGCCTCTCTCGTTCATCACCTCTCTGTACCCGGCGTGTCTCTTCCCTGTGTTGTGTCTCTGTTGGGACCCTGGTGATTTGTGTTCCTCCCCCTCTGAGTTCCTTTGAGTTCCCTTGATTCATGAGATCAAATTAGAGAACGTCAGTGACTTCACAATGCCTTGCTCCCATAACTCAGTAGGGCTCTTGTAGTGAGGGCCAAGCATTGTTGCTTCACTTCATGTCAGAATCAGTTGCGCCTTTTGACCGTTTTCATATCGGCCAAGAGCTTTAGGGCGTTTGAAGAGCAATATGCTCAAAAATGTCTCCAAGGCCATCCTTGGGGGGAAATGATCTTGATGTGGTGAAACAAGTGGATTTGGCGAGGGTCAAAACACATCTAACCCCTTTTTATATGAGACTCTGAAAGGTCTGAAAGGTCAAAAGTGTCAATGACTGACACGTGCAAATAGGAATGCGGTGTCATACCATGCAGATGGTTACAGACACATGGACATACGTTGTATCCTTCTACTGTATGACTCAAAGGTTGATGTTGAATAAAATGAGTTAGTTGAGGCAGATTAAAGAAGTGCTAGTGTCGGTGATATAACGGGAGCAGGATCTGTAAATATTTGCTCAGACAGGAAGGGTGGACTATGCTATGCACTGTGCGTGTTTGTGTGTGTGTGCTTGTGTGTGTGGATGAATGCCTGTGTACGTGCGTGCTTTCAGGCATGTCTGCTGGCTAGTGTTGCACGGTATACTGAAACTTCAATATCTTTTTTGATACTAGAACATGAAAAACGGTTCGATACTAGAATTTGTGTTACTTTCGGTACTATTGTCGAATGTGTCTCACGGATGAAGCCGGGCTATCAGCGCAACCGACCCCTTATAGCGCACACCGTGCCTGCTCCACTTACTTATTACTAGCCTACACTGGGAGTCTGGGCTGCATCATGCTAGAAGTTAACACACTTGAATAATGCGACAGGACATGAAGAAATGTTTAAACTGTTAACCCTTGTGTGGTGTTCATGTTTTTGTCATTCGCCCAATGTTCGCGGGTCTGATGGACCCACAACAATATTGGGTTTTTAAAACAATACCGCCATAAAAATGTACGTAAAAATACTTCATACTTAGATGTTGACTTATATCAATTACAAGCAATATAGACAGAGTACATGGTAAATATTTGCCATTTTCAAGATCACATTTATCAATCAAAGCGCTATTCGTTTTGTATCAATCAAGACATGGGTTGAAATAAATCATGTTTATCTTGAACAAATATAAATGAAACAAGGTTTTCATCGCTAATGATGTTTATTGCTTTAAATTGAACAAATTGGAAGGTCAAATTTTACATACAGTAATTTATGGAAATGATAAATGAGCCCCATTGAACACAAATTAAGGCTGGTCTACACACCACATGAAGGAAAGGGTTTTACTGCGTGTGTGTTGCAAATGTATTTCTTGCACTTGTTGCATGTGTACTGTCCTTCTTGGGTCCACACACATCCCAGTGCTTCTTCTTGTTGCTATCGGCTGCAATATGGAATGATGAAAACACTTAGTTCAGGAATTTTACCAACATCTCATTCACTCACTCACTCACTCACATAAACTCAGCAAAAAAAGAAACGTCCTCTCACTGTCAACTGCGTTTATTTTCAGCAAATGTAACATTGTAAGTATTTGTATGAACATAACAAGATTCAACAACTGAGACATTAACTGAATAAGTTCCACAGACATGTGACTAACAAAAATTGAATAATGTGACCCTGAATAAAGGGCGGGTCAAAATCAAAAGTAACAGTCAGTATCTGGTGTGGCCACCAGCTGCGTTAAGTACTGCAGTGCATCTCCTCCTCATGGACGGCACCAGATTTGCCAGTTCTTTCTGTGAGATGTTACCCTACTCTTCCACCAAGGCACCTGCAAGTTCCTGGTCATTTCTGGGGGGGAATGGCCCTAGCCTGCACCCTCCGATCCAACAGGTCCCCGACGTGCTCAATGGGATGGAGATCCGGGCTCTTCGCTGGCCATGGCAGAACACTGACATTCCTGTTTTGCAGGAAATCACACACAGAACGAGCAGTATGGCTGGTGGCATTGTCATGCTGGAGGGTCATGTCAGGATGAGCCTGCAGGAAGGGTACCACATGAGGGAGGAGGATGCCTTCCCTGTAATGCACATTGTTGAGATTGCCTGCAATGCCTGCAATGACAACAAGCCCAGTCCGATGATGCTGTGACACACCGCCCCAGACCATGACGGACCATCCACCTCCAAATCAATCCCGCTCCAGAGTACAGGCCTCGGTGTAACGCTCATTCCTTCAACGATAAATGCAAATCCGACCATCACCCATGGTGAGACAAAACCGCGACTCGTCAGTGAAGAGCACTTTTTGAAAGTCCTGTCTGGTCCAGCGACGGTGGGTTTGTGCCCGTAGGCAACGTTGTTGCCGGTGATGTCTGGTGAGGACCTGCCTTACAACAGGCCTACAAGCCCTCAGTCTAGCCTCTTTCAGCCTATTGCGGACAGTCTGAGCACTGATGGAGGGACTGTGCGTTCCTGGTGTAACTCGGGCAGTTGTTGTTGCCATCCTGTACCTGTCCCGCAGGTGTGATGTTCGGATGTACAGATCCTGTGCAGGTGTTGTTACATGTGGTCTGGCAATCAGCTGTCTGTCCTGTCTCCCTGTAGCACTGTCTTAGGCGTCTCACAGTATGTTCAATGCAATTTCTTGCCCTGGCCACATCTGCAGTCCTCATGCCTCCTTGCAGCATGCCTAAGGCACATTCACGCAGCTGAGCAGGGACCCTGGGCATCTGAAGATCTGTGAAATTATTTTTACGAATTATCTTTGAAAGACAGGGTCCTGAAAAAGGGAAGTTTCTTTTTTTGCTGAGTTTATGTAGTTACAGCAGGCCAAGGTTGAAGAGTCAGACTCACACACATGCAACAACATCACTCACACTTACTTCCAGTATTGGATTTGTTGGTTCTGTGGGTCGGGCGGATGGTGCACCAGTATCCTCCTCCTGAATCCTCCTCATGATGGCTGCAGAAGCTGGGTCCCTTGTGATATGTTTCCTCCTCTGGATTTGAGGTCTTACAAATGCCTTCCCTAGCTTCTCGAGAAAGAGCTGTCTCCTCTGGAACTTCCCTCTGTTCCAATCCAGGTTCAACTCCATCCAGATGACAAACGCTTTGTATGCTGAGAAGTCCAAAAAGTTGAAGGATATCACAAGTGGCCACAGTAGGGTTCTTCTTTTGCAGCTGTAGCTAGTCACCAGCTTGTCTAAATTGTCCACCCCTCTTTTTGTGGCATTGTAATCCATTCTGATGTCTGTTTTTTATGTTCCTGGCCACAGATTCTCCCATCCCTATGCAACATACTCATGAGTAGCACGTTTGCCTTTCTTTGGCAGCTAGGACATTAGGGACGTGTCGGCCGTGAATGCCAACTTGGAGGAATTGATAGACCTGTTCCGTGTATTCAACAGCTGAGGTGGGAGCTCTGGCTTGTTTTTTTGTACTGTTCCTACCATTGTCAGCTTCCTCTTGAGGAACTCCTGTCCCAGCTTGTGCGAAGTAAAAAAGTTATCGCATGTGATGTTGTGGCCACGGAGTCCCTGTGTCACGTCCAGGACAACCTGCATCCCTTGGTTCTTCTCAGGGGCTCCTCCACCTGGCTTCCTCGTATAAACTTGCAAGTTCCACGCATATGGTGAAACATCACAGTCAGGTATGTACTGCCTGAATGGGCTGCGACTCCTAAATGCATAAACTGCTCTTCAACCGTAACGTTGGGCCCAAGGTTGTAAAACAGGGGAAGGCGGTCCACCCACTTGTCCCACAGTGACCTGATTGCAGCTAGCTTGTCTCTCTGCCGCCAAGCTGCTCTGATGTCTCGGTTATCGAAGCGGATAATCCTGGAAATAATGCCGAAGTTTTCAGAGACATTGTTGCACGGAAAGATTCTCTGCCAGTTTCTCCATCACACAGGGATTCTGTGGATTCTTCATTGGATCTGGAAACACCGGCAAGGATAAGAACCCCAAAGTATGCATGTAAATGAGTTTTGTCCATCTCCTTTCATCTATCTGCAAAAACACGCCTTCCCTCCAAATTAGTGCATTCCAGAATGAACAGTTCAAAAGAAGACTTTATGTCCTGCACATGAGTAACCGCCATCCACGTCGGCAGTACAACTTGGCCAATGGCTAAATAACAAGTATCCTGCCCCCGACTCAATGTACAGACCAATGAAAACGTGGCACACGTAGCACACGTCGCTCTGAGTTCAGGAGTGGCATTCCACAGATTCTGAACAGGTGTTGAACTGAAGCCCAAATCCTATTTGCAATTTGCTATTGACGATTAGTTCTCTAGTTTTTAGTCCTCTCATCCTCTGTGTTGTGTATTTATCGTCAACATATTCTTACAGGAGCCACACATGCAAAGCTATTTATTTGTTGTGTCCCTCCCCCAATTTGCACCTGGCCTGGGTAGAGTGGGAAAATACTGCATTTTTTTAAATGCATCTAAATAATGTATCTAAATTATGTTTTGTAATAACATTGTGCAGGTTCCCGCAAGACATTGTGTAGTTTCACACACTACAAAGGGTAAAGAGTGCGAGAAAAGCGGGAGACAGGCAGGGAGACAGACAGGTTCTTGGTGCTATGTTGAAACAGCAGGCCCAGGGAGGAGGAAGACAGAGTGAAGGCACACAGCAATCCATTTTGTTGAATTTTTACTTGTTTTCACCTACACACACACTTTCCCACACTTTTATTACCATCGGGTCCAGTGGACCCGAACAACACATACAGTTGCAGTCGGAAGTTTACATACACTTAGGTCGGAGATATTAAAACTCGATTTTCAACCACTCCACAAATTTCTTATTAACAACCTATAGTTTTGGCAAGTCGGTTAGGACACTGTCGTCTGTACAAACAATAGAATGCAAGTATAAACACTATGGGACCACTCAGCCGTCATACCGCTCAGGAAGGAGACGCACTCTGTCTCCTAGAGATGCACGTACTTTGGTGTGAAAAGTGAAAATCAATCCCAGAACAACAGCAAAGGACCTTGGGAAGACGCTGGAGGAAACAGGTACAAAAGTATCTATATCCACAGTAAAATGAGTCCTATATCGACATAACCTGAAAGGCCGCTCAGCAAGAAAGAAGCCACTGCTCCAAAACCGCCATAAAAAAGCCAGACTACGGTTTGCAACTGCTTGCCCCTGTTTGGCCATAATGACCATCATTATGTTTGGAGGAAAAAGGGGGAGGCTTGCAAGCCGAAGAACACAATCCCAACCGTGAAGCATGGGGGTGGCAGCATCATGTTGTGTGGGTGCTTTGCTGCAGGAGGGACTGGTGCACTTCACAAAATAGATGTCATCATGAGGCAGGAGAATGATGTGGATATATAGAAGCAACATCTCAAGACATCAGTCAGGAAGTTAAAGCTTGGTCGCAAATGTGTCTACCAAATGGAAAATTACCGCAAGCATACTGTCACGTCCTGACCATAGAGAGCCCTTATTTTCCATGGTAGAGTAGGTCAGGGCGTGACTGGGGGTTAGTCTAGCTTATTATTTCTATGTGGGGTTCTAGTTTTGTTTTTCTAGGCTGGTGATTTTGTATGATTCCCAATTATAGGCAGCTGGTAATCGTTGTCTCTAATTGGGGATCATATTTAAGTAGCATTTTTTCCACCTGTGTTTTATGGGATGTTGTTTTGAGTTAGTACACGTAGCACCTCTGTTGTCACGGTTCATTGTTTGTTTCGTTCTTGCTTTATTGTTTTGTGCGTTTCACTAAATAAAGATATATACTTCCAAAGCTGGGACTTAATGGCTTAAGGACAACAAAGTCAAGGTATTGGAGTGGCCATCACAAAGCCCCGACCTCAATCGTATAGAAAATGTGTGGGCAGAACTGAATAAGCGTGTGCGAGCAAGGAGGCCTACAAACCTGATTCAGTTACACCAGCTCTGTTAGGAGGAATTGGCCAAAATTCACCCAAATTATTGTAGGAAGCTTGTGGAAGGCTACCCGACACATTTGACCCAAGTTAAACAATTTAAAGGCAATGCTACCAAATACTAATTGAGTGTACATTCTTAAAATAGAGTGGTGATCTTAACTGACCTAAGACAGGGAATTTTTATTAGGATTAAATGTCAGGAATTGTGAAAACTGAGATTAAATGTATTTGGCTAAGGTGTATGTAAACTTCCGACTTCAACTGTATGTACTATAAATGTGTAGGAGTGTGCACTCAATGAACATTTTTTCTTTACATGTTCTTAACAAATAATTAGCCAAGGCCAATGAGTCTGTTTGAAAAAATATATAATTCTATAATTTATATTTTTGTAAACATTGAAAATGGGTCCCACAGACCTGAACACCACACAAGGGTTAATTATTGTTCGCAAAACAATGTCCATACAGGCTAGAACACTTGGAAGAAGATACTAATCGCTTCCAATTATTGTAGGCTAACATTCCTTGCTAGCTGACAGCTAAAGCTAACATTAATTCACTACCCTAGTGTGATAATGTGCAAACTATGCTTCAAAATATGCTGATTGCCAACAAAAACTTTATTCATTCACTCCTTCGGTCCCTCCCAGAGATTATCTATCGCCTCAGAGAACATATTACCTCGTGAATGACGTCATTCCTGGTTAAAGAGACAGTGCAATTTTTTTTAAATAAGCTACTTCTATGCAAATGTTGATCAGTAGAATAAAATAAGACTCACATAACGGGAAACAGATTGTTTGTCATCTGTAGGCCCATGAAATCAGCCTAAACAAGCTCATTCATGCAATTCATGCACACACTCTTATTGAATATGCATTCACCTGCATTGTGGATGGGCCTAGGCTACATCTTGATTTACCTAATTTATCTATGGAGGTTAACCAAATAAATGATTACCATTATGTAGTTAGATTTGTAAAAACAAAGCAATATTGATGACATGATTATGTAATAGATTTATTAATGCATGCATGAAAAAATTTTCATGTAAAAAAATGTAAATGTAATGATATTGAGCTCCAAGAAATTATGACCAATAATTGAACAGAGCAGTAGCTGAATGTATCTGTCTAGATCAAATGTCATTCTGTAACTTTGGTTAATTTGCCATCTTTTTTGCCGTGGTATCGTTTCGGTATCGTTTTGGTATTGAGTATCGTGATGGTATCGAGTATTGTGATACTAAACCTGGTGTCAGTATCGAAGTCAAATTATTGTATCGTGACAACACTAGTGCTGGCAGCAGTTGGACGTTAAGCGCCCAATCAGGTTCGCAGGAGTACAGACACAGCCCATTAGTCTGGAGTGTATGAGCGGAACTGGAATGACAGGCGTGGACACAGAAAGATGAGCATTGTGTGTGTGTGTGTGTGTGTGTGTGTGTGTGCACATGTGTGTGCACATGTGTGTGTGTACTCTTCTTTAATTGTGAGTGTTTCTTTTTCCATCACTGTATTCTTCTGTGGTATGCCTCTATCAGGGCATGATTGCTTATCCTCTTCTTAGGCCTGTATAGTCTTCAGTTTTGGTATGAGTGTTTGTTTGTGACTGTGTGCACAATATGAACGATATGCATCTTCTAGTGATCTATTGATAGGATAGGCACCTGTCAGTCACAAAGTGAGCAATGACGGGGAAACGCTGCTGGTTTGTCCGTCAGCTGTCTGTCCCGCATCTCAGCACCGGTGTTATTTAGGTGCGCTGTGGTTGGCTGCAGTCAAATTTATTTTCATGGAGCAAGGAGTGCATGATGCTTCTTCATCGGCTCATGTGAGTGAATTTACACGTTCCATGTAATGCAAGTGGTAACGATGAGTTGAAATCCACTTAATTATTGTTTTCTGGCACATTCATTTGTTTTCTTTAGCATGTTTCATATAGTCAGCCACGGTGTTGGGTGCATAGGTTATTTACTGTGCTTTGATTGACAAACAGCAAGTGTTGACTAGTTTATAAAAGGTATGTAACTGACTAAATAAAGTCAATAAATATCCCTTTGTTGGTGGCCCAGCCAGAGCTCTGACTTGAAAGTATTCAGACACCTTGACATTTTGTTACGTTACAGCCTTATTCTAAAATGGATTAAAGGAATGCAAATCCTCAGCAATCTACATAGAATACTCCATAATGATAAATTGATATTTAAAAATGTAATTTGCAAATGTATAAAACATAAAAACAGAAAAAACGTATTTCCATAAGTATTCAGACCCTTTGATATGAGACCCGAAATTGAGCTCAGTTGCATCCTGTTTCCATTGATCATCCTTGAGATGTTTCTACAACTTGATACGAGTCCACCTATGGTATATTCAATTGATTGGATATGATTTGGAAAGGCACACACCTGTCAAAATAAGGTCCCACATTTGACAGTGTATGTCAGAGCAAATACCAAGCCATGAGGTCAAAGGAATTGTCCGTAGAGTTCATAGACAGGATTGTGTCGAGGCACAGATATGGGGAAGGGTACGAACAAATTTCTGCAGCATTGAAGGTCCCCAAAGAACACAGTGGCCTCCATCATGAAGAAGTTTGGAACCACCAAGACTCCTAGAACTGGCCGCCCGGGCAAACTGAGCAATCGGGGGAGAAGGGCCTTGGTCAGGGAGGTGACCAAACACCCAATGGTCACTCTGACAGAGCTCCAGAGTTCCTCTGTGGAGATGGGAGAATCTTCCAGAAGGACAACCTTCTGCAGCACGCCTTTATGGTAGAGTGGCCAGACAGAAGCCACTCCTCAGTAAAATGCACATGACAGCCTGCTTGGAGTTTGCCAAAATGCACCTAAAGACTCTCAGGCCATGAGAAACAAGATTCTTTGGTCTGATAAAACCAACATTGAACTCTTTGGCCTGAATGCCAAGCGTCACGTCTGGAGGAAACCTGCCACCATCCCTATGGTGAAGCATGGTGGTGGCAGCATCATGTTGTCTGGATGTTTTTCAGCGGCAGGGGATGGGAGACTAGTCATGATAGAGACTCCCCAAATACCGATGTGCCAAGCTTGTAGCGTTATACCCAAGAAGACTCAATGCTGTAATCGCTGCCAAAGGTGCTTCAACAAAGTACTGAGTAAAGGGTCTGAATACCTATGTAAGTGTGATATATTTGCATTACATTTTTTATAAATTAGCAAACATTTCTATAAACCTTTTTTGCTTTGTCATTATGAGGTATTGTGTGTAGATTGATGAGGATTTTTTTTAAATACATTTTTAGAATAAGGCTGTAACGTAACACAATGTGGAAAAGGTCACAGGGTTTGAATACTTTCCGAAGGCACTGTATGTCCATTGTATCGGAAGTTAACCAAATATCTTGTTAGTATTTTCCTAGGATTCTAAGCCCAAGTCGAGACTTGCCAGTGACCACTGAAGTGAATTGTCAGTGTAGCCTGGTGATGGGTTGTTCGTGAACGAACAGCTCTTTTTGAACAGGTCTTTTAGGTGAACGTCGGGAACACACTGGTAGTCTACAACTGCTTTTTGGCAATTATCTGCAGATAAATTATGAAAACAATCTATGAAGATGTTGAATCCTTGCTGCTGGAACAATAGGTAGTGGAGAGAGAGCCTCCTTCTGGTCCAAAATATGATGAAAGAAAACAGAATGAAGATTATAAAAGCTAGTGATATATGGTATTTTCTAAAATATTGATGTCGGCTTACTGATTTCATTAAAGTGGCAACAATGGAGGAGTCAACTGCAACTTTCTGTGTTGCAAAGTCCATGTTTAACAACTGCTTCATTCTTCAATCATACCTGTAGGTCTTTTCATGGGTGCCTGAGGTCTGGGAGTCCTCACCCTGATAATTTGTGCATTTAAAAAGAAGAAATAATTTGTCTGTCAACAGGGAATCCATGTAAATATGACAGAACACAACCTTTTCTCTTCAGTTTTTGCCACAATAAATTACATTTAAATAGTAAACTAGACTAGTTTTTCTGACTAGATTACTAATCTGCCGACTTCACTCAAACATACACTCACTGTGATTGATTGACGCATCTGAAACCCTACCATCTTTGTGACTCATCCTGCCCCCTCCCCTTACAATCCCACCCACAATGATTGATTGACAGGCCAAACTGTTGAAGGGATAATTCACCTAAATTACAAAATGATACATTGGTAATTATAATTAAATACATAATATACATAATTTTATGAATTTTAATTTGATGAATGCACTAATTGTAAATCAATCTGGATAAGTGTGTCTGCTAAATGACTAAAATGTACAGGTAATAATTTGAAGAACAAACATCATTGTGGCAATTCATATTGTGCAGGAAAACTATAAATATTACTTTAATCTCTTGAGAAGACAGGTTTAATGTTAAAAAATGTCATTTTTAGACAATCGAGTTGGGATGATAAACTGAAAATGATCGACACTGACCATACCGATCGGGTGATCGCAGGCATTTTAATTATATTGTTCATTAAGATAAGTAGCCTTTACGAGAGAAATGTGAAGTTTGAAATTAAATACGTTTGCTAATATGGGTGATGTTAATGGAACAATTGATGGCTACAACCATCAACTAGCTAGTAGTAGTCGTTTAATGCATAATAAATACAAAACTGTGGTGCACGTTAATGTTATAAACTTATCGTTTTATTTATCGTTATTAAATAAATTCAGGCAATTTATCTCGATATAAATGTGTGTCCATATCACCCAGTTCTGTTAGACGATATCCAAAACAACTAACAACACACTGAATTCATACATGTTCAGTCATTTTAATTGTAAAGTCACGTCTTCCTACTCAATACCACAACTCATTTTACAATCTGGGAGGTAGTTGTTAAAATATTCAATAATTTAGCTGTGTATTTTACATGGATTAAAGGCATTAGAGTGTACCAGAATAGAGCCGGAACTCCCCGGCTGGCTACTTTTCTACCTTCTCTATTTGGCTGGTGACACCAGGAAAACACTGTGTACAAGAGTTAATACTATAATAATAAGAATAATACATGCCTGAATTGGAGCGAACCATTCGTCTCGATGCCGGCGACGTGTGTGTGCCAGCCTCAGCACACTGTAGATCATACCCTCTGTCCCCTTAGCTTGTAAATGCTTAGTAGCACACACATGTTCCATCAAGCCTCTTTCTCTCAGACTTTCAAGGGGTAAGTTCGGGCCATTGTTTTACATTCAGCATCACTCCATCAAGGGCAATATAGTTTTCTTCCTAAATATGTGTCTCTGGAAATAATCAGAATTCATGTGAACATTACAGTTTTGAAAACATAAAAAAAGATGTCCCTTGGCACATCTTACCCCGGGTATAGGGTAAATTAAACTGCGGGAAAAGGGAAGTTAAGCCGCATACACGTTTTTTACTGAAATGCCACAATGGGTTCTAAAAGGGTGCTTCAGCTGTCCCCATAGGAGAACTCCTTTTGTTTCCAGGTAGAACCCTTTTGGGTTCCATTTAGAACCCTCTATGGAAAGGGTTCTACATAGAACCCAAAAGGGTTCGACCTGGAACCGAAAAGGGTTTTTCAGAAGAACCCTTTTAGGTTCTAGATAGCACCTTTTTTTCTTAGAGTGTAGTGACCACTCTGCAGAGCTGCCTCCAGGGCAAGATTAATGACAATAAAATGCCAACCCGCAGTACAAATGGGCAGTCACGTCTAAGCATGTTTACAGCACATTCGTACAATGACAACAACCAGCCACCACAATAGCACTGGCGTTTTACGAAACATAGGAAGATTCACAAAAGGCAGTGACATGTTTGAGAAATTGGTGAGCACGGGGCTGCTTGGGACTGATTTGGGCTCGTGGATACCTTTATGAATAAGTGTGTGAATGCAGAGGAGTAAGAATGAAAAATAACTGTGTGATAGTGCCATGTTGGTTCTGTCAAGAATGCTTTCTCTCACACACCCCTACCTAGCCCCCCTTCAACACACAATTTTTTCTTACTCTTCCTATCCCCCATTTCCCCCCTCCTTCATGAGGTCAGAGGTAAATATTTTGAGCTTAAAACCTTAAGACAGGTTTTAGGTGTATTTGAGTTTGTTACTTTTCCAAAATGGTGGCTTGACTGCCACTATTGTGGGCTGGTGATCCATGTGTGGACTGTTTGTTTGATGTGATCTTATGCGGATTAGCCTGAGGTGCAGTCTCTCTATCCCGCCGGCTAGCTAAGCAGCCTAGCTACTACTTAACAGGGCAGGAAGTCAAAAGGCATTCCCGGAATACCTCTCACGGAATTCCCTTCCTCTATTCCAAAGAAAACACAAACCTATCCCAGGGCCTGGAGTGGCCTGGCTGTAATCCACGTTAACCAGAACAAGACCACACTCGCACCTTTGCACGACAGGAAGGGTGTGTGTTTGTTTAGGTTTCCACCTTCAAGGTTGGGACTCACCCCAAAACTGCCTTAAATCACGTTAATCCCCCATATTATCTCCCCTAGATTATGGAAACTCCTCATATCAATACTACATACAACCATCAGTCAGAATCCATTGGACACGGAGGTCCCTTGGAACTACTTTTATAAAAGCGGTATCTTCTACTGTTTAGTTCTAAGCCTGCTGACAATGCAGCTGGACAGTAGAGACTAAACAGAAGTCTAACCTTTGAGCATTTCTCCTTTGCAGCCATGTCTTCTTCTACAACTTCTTCTTTGCCCCGAGACATGGCTGTAGTCTCCTATGGCATCTAATGAGTCTATGGAACACAGTCCTATGGAACTATTTGGTCTTTCGACACAGACACACTCATTAATGACCTAGAAGAGCAAGGGCAGTTTAAACATTGTTTCTTTATATTAAACGAGGGGTTGAATTGTTGAATTGCTAATTCTGCTTGTTTCTTAATTAAATCCATGCATCAGAAATAGTTATGAGTCATATCAGAGGTTGGGGAGGAGGGAAGAGGAGAAATGTATATTACATGTTCTCCCAGGGACAGTCCTGAGGAGGGTGGGACGATGCAATGGGATTTTAATAGATATAAATGATGCTTATGACTCTGAAATTTTAATGGAATTATTTAACTTCTCCCTGGTGTTTTAAGAGTTTGAGGAGGGTGTGTGTGTGTGTGTGTGTGTGTGTGTGTGTGTGTGTGTGTGTGTGTGTGTGTGTGTGTGTGTGGTGTGGTGGTGTGTGTGTGTGTGTGTGTGTGTGTGTGTGTGGCGGGAGATCCCATGTGATGGTTTGTCCACTCAAAGAGAATGAGAGAGTTCTGATCTGAGATTCTCATCTCACACACAAGCGAACACACACACACACACACACACCATCAAACTTGGACAGTGGCACGATTCAATTAGCGGAAGGTGAGAAACCACGAGATGAGGGTCACTTTGCTGTTCTATCCCATAACGAGCTACTTCCCTCAAAGGCTCAGCATGGCTCTAAATCCAGCGTCTTCAGGTCATTGTTTCAGCACAGGGGTGAAATGACTTCTGTGCTCTCACATTTCTATCTATAGGCCCGGCATATGGGATATGTAATATGTGTACATTTCAATCTAAACGGGTCCTCTCAGTGACTCCCACAGTGCAGGGTTCAGACTGGGTTTGAAGGGTGGGAGAGAGTGGTGCTTTCCCTTTGAACATGCGTTCCTCTGCGCCGCAGTTGAAACGCTAGGACACCCACAGCCTCTGAGAATTACACTTTAACTCTCCTGCATCTGTAATAATGAATTTAGCTAGAACACATGGTACTGTACCATATGTACTGCTTGAAGACACTATATAGGCCTACATACAGTATGTGTGTGCATATTGAACAGGCGTATGTAGCCTGCCTGTACAATAAGAAGACACTGATCAAATAACCGTTTTTTCTCAAAGGAATAACATCTTCAGAATTTATAAAATACTAAAACCGAGACAAACTTTACATATATTTATGTTCCTATTTTACTCTTTCCTTCCAATGGAGTATAGGGAGTATAGCTGTCCCACAGTCAATCTCAGCCAGGATCAGAGAGGGACGGAGGTATGGAGGTCCTCGTAATGAGAAAGGTATTGCGTATGGATTACCTGTAATGATATTTACTGACAACGGTGCCAGCTAGAGCGTAATGGACGATATGGGATCAATGGAGGATAAACAGCAGGCCTTCCTATCGGACCGTTATTCAAACATGCGTCAGTCCCTGTCTCTAATGGGAATGTTTATGACGAGCGCCTGGCTCTCCTACGTCTCCTCACTCTCTCCCTGTTTCCATCTAGAGTGTAGACGTTTGTCTCTGTTGATGGCTGGTCTAAGGCCTCCGAGCCAAGGATTGAGATTGAGGAACTCCATTGAGAGTTTTGAATTTAATGCAATAAAATACGTATTGTTCTCCATTATTCCATGATTCCCTCCCTCCCTCCCTCTCTGATCCTGGCTGACTGTGGGCTATAATCCCCCTGTTTGTCTTCTTTCACGGCCAGCGCTGTTGTTACTGTTTTTCGTCTTTTTCTTTTCTAACACTCCCCGTGCGTGGCGGTGGCCAGGCTAGATGTGTCAGATACAGGCGTGATGCAAATCTGCAATACACAGCCCAGCCACCTCGTCACGCATAGGCGCCTGTGTTCTGAGGTGTTTACGAGAACTCTGGTTTTCCTCTCTTTCCTTTTCCCTTTCTCATGAAATTCCAAGCCACTTACTGTACTGACACGTTGTCAGAGAATGGGAGGGAGTTTTTCGATTTAGTTTTTTCATGGAATTCTTGGCCAGTTACTGTACCACCAAGAGCTTGTCAGAGAGGAATAGTTTATATTTTTCTTATTTTTCTGGTCTTTTTTCTCTAGAAGAAACCAGGTTAAACAAACAGTGTACCTTGCCAAAACATCTCCAGGATTCCTAGCAGTCTGAATCAGGTTGCCTTTGGCCAAAGCTTATCTACCGCTTTCTCATTAGGGAGGAGTGTGAGGGAGAGAGGGAACGAGGGAGGCAGAGGAAGAGAGGAGAGGGAGAGCGTTGGCAGGCAGTTACGGTACTGCTCAACGGTGATGATGACAAAGATAGGTTTCCCGGCCCACGCTGGAAAGGTAGAGAAATACACGTGTGAAGGCACACCTGGAGGCGCTATAGTTGATCGTTTTTCCATCCATGCTTCAATGCTTACGTAGTACAAAAGGCTACATCAGCAACAGCAAAAATACTTGACCACCCACTAGGGTCACCTGTACATTGTGAAAGGTGGGTCAAAGTGAGGAGACAAAGGTTTTCAGCAACCCACAGAGGACTGCACTGAGGATTCTCACTACAATGGGATGAAAAGAGTCAAGGTTCTGACATCAACAACTTTTGACAATCTCAACCCGCCTGTTTACACGCACCTTGCTACAAGCTACATTGATATATGACAACGTGTGTGTATGTTCAGGCAGGAGCGTGCTGGCATGTATACGACATACGCCTGCTTGTCGAACATCTCATACCAAAATCATGGGCATTAATATGGAGTTGGTCCCCCCTTTGCTGCTATAACATCCTCAAAACTTCAGGGAAGGCTTTCCACTAGATGTTGGAACATTGCTGCGGGGACTTGCTTCCATTTAGCCACAAGAGCAATCGTCAGGTCGGGCATTGATGCTGGACGATTAGGCCAGGCTCGCAGTCAGCATTCCAATTCATCCCAAAGGTGTTCAATGGGGTTGAGGTCAGTGTTCTGTGCAGGCCAGTCAAGTTCTTGTACACAATCTCGACAAACCATTTCTGTATGGACCTCGCTTTGTGCACAGGGGCATTCTCATGCTGAAACAGGACAGGGCCTTACCCAAACTGTTGCCACATAGTTGGAAGCACAGAATCGTCTAGAATGTCATTGTATGCAGTATTGTTAACATTACCCTTCACTGGAACTAAGGGGCCTAGCCCGAACCATGAAAAATAGCCCCAGACCATTAATCCTCCTCCACCAAACTTTACAGTTGGCACTGTGCATTGAGGCAGGTAGCTTGTACTGGCATCTGCCAAATCCAGATTTTTCCGTCGGACTGCCAGATAGTGAAGCATGATTCATCACTCCAGAGAACGTGTTTCCACTTGCGTATGGTGATCTTAGGCTTGTGTGCGGCTTTTCGGCCATGGAAACCCATTTCATGAAGCTCCCGACGAATGGTTCTTGTGCTGACGTTGCTTCCAGAGGCCGTTTGAAGTCAGTAGTGAGTGATGCATTTCTACGCTCTTCAGCACTCTACGGTCCCGTTCTGTGAGCTTGTGTGGCTTACCAGTTCGCGGCTGAGACGTTGTTGCTCCTAGATGTTTCCACTTCACAATAACAACACGTACAGTTGACCAGGGTAGCTCTAGTAGGACAGAAATTTGACATACTGACTTGTTGGAAAGGTGGCGTCCTATGAAGGTGCCACATTGAAAGTTACTGAGCTCTTCAGTAAGGCCATTCTACTGCCAATTTTTGTCTATGGAGATTGCATGGCTGTGTGTTTAATTTAATCACCTCTCAGCAATGGGTGTGGCCGAAATAGCCAAATCCACAATTGGTTTCTTTTTTTTTATTGAACATTTATTTAACTAGGCAAGTCAGTTAATAACACATTCTTATTTACAAGGACGACCTACCAGTGAACAGTGGGTTAACTGCCTTGTTCAGGGTTAGAACAACAGATTTTTACCATGTCAGCTTGGTGATTCGATCCAGCAACCTTTTGGTTACTGGCCCAACGCTCTAACCACTAGGCTACCTGCCACCGCGATGGGGTGTCCACATACTTTTGTATATGCAGTTTATGTGTGCGTGTGTGTGTGTGTGCGTGAGAGAGAGAAACCTCCTCCCATCTGAAAAGGTCACGAGAGTACCCACACATATGTGAGTCACGCAAAATAAAAAAAGGGAGAGAAAGAATAACATTTGATGTGGAGAGCTGGAGCGGGAGAGAATACATCTTCAGTGGTAAGTTGACACTCTCCACACATATAATCAGGTTATGCTGGAGACGTCTTACTCCCTAGGGAAAGAAGAGAAGAAAGAGAGAACGAATCAACAACAGAAAACAAGTATTTCTAGTCTCTTGATAGTTCTGATTTCTAATTAGACTCAAACAAGGACCTTGTTAAAAAAAAAGTACAAATACCAAATAATATAATTAAACACAAAATATAATTATTGTGATAACATATAAATAAAAACACTTCTCAGTTACTCTGGGGACGTAGAGGAGAGGCGGTAGGGAAATGAGTTCTTCTTCATTTGCAGTTTTTTCTCAATCGCGTTCAAACATTGTTTAGATCAAAGTTGTCGATTTTCAAAACGGTGTTCTCAAGACACAAAGCTCTGTGGTCTTTTGCAAAACAGTAAATGCAATTTTAAAATGTAGTTGCCTTCTCGAAACTTAAATACATTAATCAAAACTATATTATAGCATCAAAATAGCTAATTCCTCCAAAGAATATGACTGTCTGCAAACATACATTTCTCTTGAGTCTAAGCTGATAAAACAGAAAGTTAGTCTGTCATTTAAAAAATCCCAGTGATCTTTGCAGTCACTAAATCATGATGATCAAAATTGGAGATACAGTTGAAGTTGGAAGTCTACATACACTTAGCTTGGAGTCATTAAAACTTGTTTCTCAACCACTCCACAAATTTCTTGTTAACAAACTATAGTTTTGGCAAGTTGGCTAGGACATTTACTTTGTGCATGACACAAGTCATTTTTTTCAACATTTGTTTACAGAGAGGTTATTTCACTGTATCACAATTCCAGTGGGTCAGAAGTTTACATACACTAAGTTGACTGTACCTTTAAACAGCTTTTTACCATGATTTAATGTCAGGAAATGTGAAAAACTGAGTTTAAATGTATTTGGCTTCCGACTTCAACTGGACAACTATCAAAAGGTGTAGAATTTGGTGATATGACTCTCCTTGTATGCATATTTCACCCAACAATTGCATACACATCAAATGTAATGTTGTACCTGATCAAAACGAAAATGGGAAAGAAGCACATTCATTACAGTCGTCATAAATCCAATTCCATGTGTTCAATACTGTACAGAGGGTTAGACTTTCAATCGACAAGCAGAAACACAATCCCCAATAGAAATAAGGAAAGGTGAATACGGTGAAGGAACACAACCGATATGAATGTATCGGCCTCAATCCAAACCAAAGCAAACCTGTAAAAAAGGAAGGTCATAATGTTGGAGATGATGACTTAGGAGTAACCCAAAGTTATTTAGAAATCACTTCACTTCATTTAGAACTTACCCTGTATTGTACCTGTTGTTCTACTGTTAAAGCCATTTACACTTTTGTGCAGTAGTATTTACTGATTGGCAGAAACAGTGAACACATTTGTAGCCTTTTCTCTTCTGATGAAAACAATATGTTGATTTTCTGTGAACAAAACGTTTTACAGTGAATTTTGTGGTAATTGATACCTTTGTGTGTGTGTCTCTCTGTGTGTGTGTGTGTATATGTGTGTGTGTCTGTTTGTCTGTGTGCATGCATGCTTGTGTGTGTGTGCATGTTTCTGTGTGTATGTGTGTGTGTGCTTCTGCATTATGTGTGTGATATAGTGTTTGTATGTGTGTGTGTTAAAGTGTGCAACTTTGTGTATTTGTGAGACATTAATTATGTTCAGCTGTGAGGAGAAATAGGGAGGGTAGAGGATGCTTTTATGTTAGAGACTAAAGGTGTGTTGGTAGACTGAGTACACTAACAAGGACTAAAGTAGGGCAACCTTGATGCAAGGTTGGTACAAGGCTGCTTCCACTCCTCGGCAGCCTCAACATCTAACCACACACCTTCACATAGCATTGCACATCTTTAATATATTTTAGGGTTTATGCTATGATATATAAATCAATCTATATTTAATGTTAGACTGGGCAGAAACAGATTCTAAAATGAGAGAAAAGTTCAGGTATGTTTGGGAAAACTTCTGCTGGTGTGTTTGTGTATGTGGGTGTGTGTGCATGCATGCATGCATGCGTGTGTGTGTGTGTGTGTGTGTGTGTGTAATATGTTATCTATCTGTGTTCTCGCTGTCTGTTAACACTAGGACAGATGGTACAGTATGTGTGAGTGTTTTTGTGTCTTGAAGGCATGAGATATAATTATTATTATTCCTGTTTATCTGCGTGTCTCCCAACTGTACTCTGGCATGTGATGCTAAGCAATACATTGAGTACATTCCATAGCAGCCAACGAGGTTAACTCAGTACATAGCAATTATTTTTCAGCTTCTAGCTACTGTATTTCAAATGACCATCAATTTGTCCTTCTCTCTGTAAGAAAGAGATCTATAGCACTGCAGAAAAGAACACACACACAGATTGTTCAAGGCGCTTAGAGTTGTTGAGGTCTAACCTTTTCTTTTCGCCCGGCGATTCAATTGTTGTTGTGATAGTTATATTGGTATTTGGAAAGGTGATGTTAGGGCAACGTTGTGAAAGACTGTTTATGAAACCTAATCGAGTGATGTTTCTCAAAGCGTTTTGATGCCATTTCAACTCAAAGTACTGGAACAAATGAGAGATATCTTTGGAAAAGGTTAGATCTCTTTCACTGTGGAAATGTTGGATGTAAACCTCCAGCTTTGAACTCGTTCTGAACTTGAATACTTAGAAATAGCGTCTGTTTTTTTGCGGCCAAGATTACTCATTTCTCTCTCTCCTTCAATCCCTCTTGCATGTGGGCAATTCCACGATAATGTAATCACGATTTGACTCTGTTTTTTTACTTTGAAATGTATGCCAAACAAAAAACATTGATTTCAAAGTTTTACAAACCATACAACTCTATGCACAAGGACTGCTTTTAACTTCTCTAGGGTATGTGGGATGGTAGTCGTCCCACCTCGTCAACAGCCAGTGAAACTGCAGGGCGCCAAATTCAAAACAACAGAAATACCATAATTTAAATTCCTCAAACATACATGTATTTTACACCATTGTAAAGCTACACTTGTTGTAAATCCAGCCAAAGTGTCCGATTTCAAATAGGTTTTACGACGAAAGCACAACAAACGATTATGTTAGGTATGAGCCAAGTCACAGAAAAAGGCAGCCATTTTTCCAGCTAAAGAGAGCAGTAACAAAAAGCAGAAATAGAGATAAAATTAATCACTAACCTTTGATGATCTTCATCAGATGACACTCATAGGACTTCATGTTACACAATACATGTATTTTTTGTTCGGTAAAGTTCATATTTATATCCAAAAATCTGAGTTTAGGCAAGACGCTACTGTATCACTTGGCAAAAAGCCTGAGAAAATGCAGAGCACCATATTCAAATTAATTACTATGAAAATTACTATAAAATCAAACATTCATTAAATCACACATGAAAGATACCAAATTAAAGCTACACTGGTTGTGAATCCAGCCAACATGTCAGAATTCAACTAGGCTTTTCGGCGAAAGCATACAATGCTATTATCTGAGTATAGCACAATAGTAAACAAAGAGAGAAGCATATTTCAAGCCTGCAGGCGCGACACAAAACGCAGAAATAAAAATATAATTCATGCCTTATCTTTGACGAGCTTCTGTTGTTGGCACTCCAATATGTCCCATAAACATCACAAATGGTCCTTTTGTTCGATTAATTCCGTCGATATATATCCAAAATGTCCATTTATTTGGCGCGTTTGATCCAGAAAAACACAGGTTCCAACTTGCTCAAACGTGACGACAAAATATCTCAAAGGTTACTTGTAAACTTTGCCAAAAAATGTCAAACTACTTTAGGTATTTTTTAACGTTAATAATCGATCAAATTGAAGACGGGATGATCTGTGTTCAATACAGGATTAAAACCAAAAGTAGCATGCCTTCTGGACATGCGCTTCAATCAAACAGGACACCTGGAGTGACTCGACATCAAGATGGCCGTATTTCTTCATTACACAAAGGAATAACCTCAACCTATTTCTCAGGACTGTTGATATCCAGTGGAAGACGTAGGAAATGCAAGCAATTCGCTTAGAAATCTGGTTTCACAATGAAGACTCATTGAAAAGAGAGTGACCTCAAAAAAAAAAATCTGAATGGTTTGTCCTCGGGGTTTCGCCTGCTAAATAAGTTCTGTTATACTCACAGACATGATTCAAACAGTTTTAGAAACGTCAGAGTGTTTTCCATCCAAATCTACTAATAATATGCATATCTTATCTCGTGGGGATGAGTAGCTGGCAGCTGAATTAGGGTATGCTTTTCATCCAATCGTTAACATATTACAAAAACAAATTTAGTGGAAGAACTGTGCAGATGCAAACTTTGCTAATGGATTTTTTGCGAGCACGTTTTCCAAAAAAAGTAAGATAAATATCTGCTCCAAATTAAGATTAAAATCTTTTCAGAAAGAATGGGGTGTCATGGTATGGCACCTTGAGTTTGAAAACTTTTCTTGGTTATTGACCTACAGTAAGTGAAGTGAAGTGGATTTATACCCGGTAATGGAATTACATCATGGGTCCCTGATATGTACTACACAAAGATACAGAATTATGGATATGAATGTCATTTTCCACGTTTCACAAGTTTGAACATCACAGCGCACAACAGCCGACCACAGTAGAATACAGTGCAGTACAATACAGCAGAGTAGAGTGCAGTGCAGTAGAGTAGAGTAGAGTAAGGTACAGTAAGGTACAGTACAATATACTGTAGTGTACTCTATTGTACTGTATTATACACTACCTTTCTTCACTGTATTGTATTCTACTGTACTGTGCTCTACTCACTGTACTGTACTGTGCTATCCAAACTTGTGAAACATATGTCTATGATAGGTTCAGATTCCGTCTGTAGACATTAACATCAAGGCCAGGGTGGACTGTCCGAATTTCAACTACTTTTCAACGTCCATGGACGTCCGGTGTCCGTCGGTGCTCAGTGTGTGAGGATGCTGGTTACAGTAAATAGAAAGAGAGAGGCTTATGAGTAGGTGTCAGTAAGAGCTGGGAGAGGTGACATTAACTGGAGAGCAAGAGAGAGAGGCAGAGAGAGAGAGGGAGGGAGTTAGGGAGGGGTTGTCCAGAGTCAGATTGTTTCAACACTCTTGGTTTGACCAGAAAGACAAAGAAAACAGTTGTGAGCTGACCATAATAACAGTATGCCAGTGGAAGAAGGGAGGACAGTAGCAGGTGACCCAACTGTGGTGTGTGACTATTATGGTTTCCCATTGTAGCCAATTCAGTTGCAGTAATTCTGTTAGATTTTTTTTTAAATTCTGTTACCAATTTGGCAAAGGAGTTATGCGTTTTAATCACTTAATAATGCATGAAGAAAATTAATATCAGCAAACTCCCTATAACTAACTGGTAGGTCTACCAATACTTGTTACTTCTGTGAACTTTCATTATCCTCCCTCTGCATAAGGTAGATACATTTGAATTTTTGTTGTACAGTACTTCTGATACCTTTCAAGACTTTTTCTGGTAGATGTTTTCTTAGGCCCCTTTTCCGTCTGTTCATCCAGAAATCAAAGCCTTTACTTACATTTTTAAGATGGAAAAAGGTTTAAAAATGTGTCAATGCCTTCATTTCCCAAAAATACAGACTCTTAGATTTCATTTGACACCAGGATATGCTCCTAAAGTATGAACTTCACATGTTGGTGCTCATGCATCCTTTACGTGGAAATGCCAAAATACTGTACAAATAAGTGTGCTTTTGTAAATAACACAGACGAGGAGGAATCGTAAGCAACAAAACCAACTCTGGGAAGTTCATTAGTTATTGTTGTTTTCGGAAATTGAAATCATTTTTTTCTACTCACCGGATCCAGACACAAGCACCCTTGCATTGTTTTTAGCCTATTTCACTCACTACAGATCATGATATTGTTCATATTCATACTCATAAACGGATTATTTATTCAAATATCCTCCATTGGAGGATTATTGCTATTGCTGTAGTCTGCAGAGGCCTCCTATTTCAAAAGGTAGCTAG
This sequence comes from Salvelinus sp. IW2-2015, assembly GCF_002910315.2. Classification (NCBI taxonomy): domain Eukaryota; kingdom Metazoa; phylum Chordata; class Actinopteri; order Salmoniformes; family Salmonidae; genus Salvelinus; species Salvelinus sp. IW2-2015. The sequence continues at coordinate 16,655,130 of NC_036876.1, forward strand.
ACTAGGGGCGAGTTAAGGTTAACAAACTCAATCAATGCCATCCACGGCATTGGACCAAAGGCCTTTTCCCTCAGAACATCTGCTAAAGAGCACAGAGACCTGTGTGGATAAATAGATTACATTAGGTTGTTTGTGGAGGACCAGAAGGGGGAGAGGGAGCCGATCTCATGTCTCTGCCCAGAGAGGGGGTGTTAAACAGGGCTTAATGCGGGACAGGGCCCTGGCCTGGTTCTCTGTCATTAGGAAGGCCCCAGTGGAGCAGAGCAGTTGTTACTGCCTCACATCTGCTCTAGGATCAGTCAGGACCGGAGCCAGCAGCCCAAGGCTCCATCCAGCCAGCCACATCTACCTGCTGTAAACTCTAATCCAAGGTATTTCTGGATGCTGCTGTAGCATGATACATGATACATGATACTTAGTGCTATGGCTGCTTGTATAGATATATTGTATAGATATATTCAATTAGCACATAGGAGAGATGGATAGAGTTATTATTTTGTATGTTTTTATTAACCTATTTATTCAAGCAAATTAGTTAGGAACAAATTCTTATTTACAATGACTTCCTGGTGACTGGTGTTATTAGGTGCCACAAGTTAGATCCATGAGAACCATCACCTAACCACATTCTGTGTGTTTTCTTTATGCACAAACACACTCCCTCTGGCTGTGGTACACCTGGCATACATATTCATACTGGCTCTTCTTGGCAACACATACTACCTCATGTACACCGACACACACTCGCACACACCTAACTACCCTCCAAATCCCTCACGTAACACGCAGCCCTGCACGGCCGCCGATCCACGGCCCAAATTGGACCCCGTCGGTCAAGTCTAATTTTCAGTTCTGAGCTAACGGAATGCATTAAGTTGATTCAGCATGCAGAAAATGTGTTCGCCTCAGCATTTTCATCCATAGAAGAAACCTTTTAATGAAAGGGTTTTCTTATACTACATTGCATTATTCAATTAGGCAAAGGGAAAGGGAGAAAAGCTATAAAAGTCCTCCACAGCGGGACCCTCGCCAGGTGGCCGGCACAATCTCTCAGAGCTGGTTAGACTTCAGAGAGAAGCCACGGCAGACATACTGAATGCACAATAAGGCCTGTTTTAATAGGGCACCGTCAGCCCACCTACACACCACACAGTGGCGTCTAGCTTAGCTAGTTTGCAAAGCACGGGCTCATACTGAGATGCATGCTGTGCTTCATTTTTATGTGGTGTGACAGGAGAGCTTATGACATCCTTTTCATAATGACACATTCTGGTCCAGTGTATCATATGTAGGCTACTTTGTGGTTTGTTTGTTGTTGTTTTCAGTTTTGTGAATAACCTACTAGTGAATGATGGCCTTACTATACATAGAGTATGATGGTGGTGGCTATGGAGCATTAAAAAGTATTGATGTCGCTGTAGGGGTTTTGAGGGAGGCCTAGATTTACCAGGTTTCGAGTTGTGACTTCCCTTGCACACTCCTCAGGTTACCGCGTGTTGAGTTCTTACTCCCCTATCACCTTAACCCACATGCACACGCACACACGCTGGCCCATACACTTTTGCATTTGCGCACACGCGCAAACACGCACACACGCGTACGCACACACATAGAACCACACACTTTTGAAGGCTGACACACACACACACACACACTTAGCTCCTTCACACTCCAGAGCTGGGCTGAGATGGTCCGTTTCTCTGGGCCCCCTGAACAAATTAGCTCTAATTGAGTCCGTTCTCCTCAAGCAGCCTCAAAGCTCTCTCAGGGTATGCCTCCCTCTCCCTCTGCGGACATCTCTCCCCTTCTCTTTCTCGTTCTTTCTCTCAAATTTTTCCTCTCTTTCCTCTCTGAAACAGGCACGCTAACTGTTAAGCTAGCTGTTACTGAGGAAAGACTATAGGCCTTAGCATCAACCTTCAACAACAGTCGACATATAGAAAGAGGCTGAATATAAAGAAAATAAAGAGGGACATCCTTAAGAAGATTTTTCCTTGCCACAGTCTTCCTTTCAAATCAATAGGCAAAAGGAGAGAGACAATCTTCTTCCATGGCCAAAACGACAGAGGAATAGGGGTGCTGTTTTTTTCCCCCAGTGAAAAACAGCCAGGATAGTGGAAAGAAAATCCTTAGAAATCCTCCAAGGCGTTAGGATCCGTCATGTGCTTAGCAGTAAATTGATCATGACAGCACCGTGGAGAAATCCCTCAGAACCTACACGCATGTCACAAAGACACAAAGCAGAGGCGCTGGATTCAGGGCCAGAAATAAACGAACACACACACACCATATCGCCTCTACATCTAGTCTCTCTGTGGATGGGTGCATCTATTATGATAAAGGCACATATTTGCGCATTAAAACGCACACACTTTTGTATCACCCCCCAGTGCCAAAGCCAAACTGCAGGCTATATGCCACACACACACACAAACACTCATGCACATCATTTCTATTCAGAGACCATAGTTACTCCACACTGTCTATAAAACAAGCCGCATCTCATGAAGACGATTTGAATCGCTTAGGCTATCTCAGGCTATGAAGGTGTACACCGGATCTTGTAATATTATACACATACAGTACCAGTCAAAAGTTGTTTTTTTCTTTCTACTATTTTCTAAATTGTAGAATAATAGTAAAGACATCACAACTATGAAATAACACATATGGAATCATGTAGTAACCAAAAAAGTTTTAAACAAATACAAAATATATTTTCCTTGGTCTTTTACCAAATAGGGTTATCTTCTGTATACCACCACTATCTTGTCACAACACATCTGATTGGCTCAAATGCATTAAGAAGTAAATAAATTCCACATATTAACTTTTAACAAGGCACCCCTGGTAATGGAAATGTATTCCGGGTGACTACCTCATGAAGCTGGTTGAGAGAATGCCAAGAGTGTGCAAAGCTGTCATCAAGGCAAAGGGTGGCTGTTTCAAGCATCTCAAATATAAAATATATTTAGATTTGTTTGACTCTTTTTTGGTTACTACGTGACTCCATATGTGTTGTTTCACCGTTGTGATGTCGTCACTATTATTCTACAATGTACAAAATAATAAAAATAAAGAATAACCCTTGAATGAGTAGGTGTGTTCAAACGTTAGACTGGTTCTGTATATCTAAGACATTTTGGCAAGCATCTTTGGATTGTTATTGCATGGACTGCCATATTGGATAAAAGCCATGTGGATAAGTCTGAATTATTGTATATCGAAATGACCAAATATAGTAAATCTACTGTACTGTAGAGGTATGTAAGCCTACAATATAGTAAGGTCAGACAGGTGAGTGTTTTAAACTCAAAACACAGCAGGTGGTTTATGACTAGAGACATTTTCAAGACTTGGCTTTCATCTCGCGTCCATTTCATAGTGAAATATGTATCCCTGACATTATTCGACGAGATTCTTTGTTTTGGCTGACGTTCCGAAGGCCCCACTTGGCAACAACTTTAATAGTTAATAAGGCATTCCATTCCATCATGCTCCGGGAATTTAATTGTTTGACGTAGAGTAAGTTGTCGGAGCGATGTTGCGGTGATCCAGGAACAACATGAATAAGGGCATATTTGGGGACCTGGTCTAGCATTCCGACCCGTCTGTCTGCATTTCGGAGTGGCTAAAACCAGGTCTCTGTGGGAGAGCCAGTCTGGTTCACAGTCTTCGAACTCGATCGCTGTTCCACTGTCAGCTTTCAGAGGTTTTTCCTCATGCTCTTTTGAGGCTATCACTTCTTAATCTCCGTCTGTGTCTTACTACGATTAAACACCATCTTTTCCTTGTCTTCTCTTTTCTCGTTGTGACTGATGTGGAAGACCTGGACAAGTGTTACGGCTAGAAACCCAAACCAAGTCCTGTTGTTGCCAACTACTCAGATCGTCCACATCAGTGATCACATAGGAGAGAAGATCAACAAAATAAACATATTTTTTGAGTATTGGGACACAGCATCTGCTTTGTAGTTGTTGCACATACATTGTTGCTTGTGCATTTTCCCCTTACTTATTCTCTGCACTCACTGTAGTCAAAAGTTAGGCAAGGTCTCTCTCCCCCGCCAGCCCAACTCTGTAGGCTTCCTCTTTGAAGGGATGCTCTCACTCAGCTCAGCCCTTTGATCCACCTGGGCTGCCTTGAATTAACACTCAGTGGAGTTGCCCCCTGTGCTACTGATAGCATGGACAATTACAAAAGGAGGCTTTAAATGAAAGCCAATGAAATACCTCAAAGTAGCATCTGTGGCAGTTTGGTTTTTATTTGTTATGGGTGGAGTTTGGGCTGAGACGCTAACTTTAGTGGGTATTTGGCATTATTGTGCAGGAGGACGATTATTAAGTTAGCCTCCTGTTGGGGTTTTCTAGAACTTTCTGTGGTTTGTCATTGGCATTTTTGTGCGAAATCGCAGTTTAGAGTCTAGCCGTTGCAAACTGTCAATGTCACTTCTTGCCTTTCACTTCTTGTCTCAGGTTTTTCATTCGGCCGCCTGTTCAATTATGTGGGAATATTTATGGAGTGTGTCTGTCTCTATGTTCATGCTGGGTGGATTTGAATCGCTCCCACTCACACACACACACACACACACACACACACACACACACNCACACACACACACACACACACACACACACACACACACACACACACACACACACACACACACACACACACACACACACACACTGGCTAACCAAGAGCACTTTCCAATTGTTCTTTATGACTTATCTCGATGATTTCCCCCTGTCTCTTTTTACCCATCAAGGTGAAGAACAGTGTATATGCCCGTTGTCCTTCCCTTTGACATCAATACCTTTTTTATAACTAGGGCCTCTCTCTGTGAAGACAGGCCTTCTCTGTCTCTCTCTCCAACCGACATGCATGGCCCTGTGAGCCTGGGACAAAAGGCGACGCGTTAAGCATACCTAACCACCATTACGGGGCTAAGGAGTCACGCTGGCTCCTCACTCTACTCACCTCCAATTAACAATTCCCTTTAGAGGCTTTGGAGAGAGACAAGTTTTTGGTCATTATTAAGTTTCTTTTTGGTCTCTTTTTTTCCTTTTTTCCCCCTCTATCTCTCTATGGCTCTGTCATTATATCTATTGTGGGAGGTCTTTTATCTGAGCTCAAAGACAGGTGGAGGCGGGCTTGGTAGAGGACATCTCTGAAGCTCGAAATTAAAGCTTCTAGAATACTGGGAGCCATGGTGACCTTAGGATCTCCTTCCAATAGTGTGAGCGATGGGGTGTATGCAGTGTTTTAGATCAAACGCTGTGTGAAGTGTGGGTACATGTAGCCTGACTATATTGGAACAGCTATTCTGTCAAAAAGTGGAAAATCGACAGAAGAAAAAAAAAAATATATATATATATATGTATTATGTCAAAAGAGGCCTACACCTGTATTAATTTTAAACAATGCCGTGTGTTGTGTCTTTGCTCTTGGAAACCATCTGCAATTTACCATCTGAGGTCAAAACTGACATGAGGGAAACAGAAGCTTAGTTGATCCAATGAGGATAACTCTATTTGATAACACTCTGATTCGTGCGGGACTAGGACATCTTGGATTTACTGTGCAGCAGATCTAATATATGGGACATGCTGTGTTATTGGAAAAAAGATTGCATCAGCCATGGATGAAAACACTTAATGAGATGTAAAGTTTTTGAACTATTTATAATGTCCTTTCCCATGGCTGGCGGCCATATTTTGAAGCCAAAGCTGTTTCCTCTCCTTTCCTTTCTTCTCTCTCTCTGTCTTTCTCGTGTTTTTTTCACTCTTTAGTGGTGCATAGTACCGGTCAAGGACAGGACAATGATATCCCATTTTTGACCTGAATTAGGAGATCAACAGACTCACATAACACACACACACACACACACACACACACACACACACACACACACACACACACACACACACACACACACACACACACACACACACACACACACACACACACACACACACACACACACACACATGCAATGATGGATGTGAGGTCCCGTACCAAGGGTGAAAACATGATTAATGTTGGTAGGAGTGATGCACACACACAGACAAGCTTACTTAACCACAGGTATGTGAACACACACACACACACACACTCAAAATGTCTCTTTGATTTTGAGCCCCCTCCGATAGCTGCATTAGCTGTGTTTACCCGGGTAGTCGCGCACTTCAACAGAAGTGATAAGGCAACTCTTTAATGATAAACACTTCTCCCTGTCTCTTAAATTGGCGTACATCAGTCTTCAGAGAACGACTCGGCTGTCGCAAGGCTGAGTGGGAGGAAGAGAGAGTGAGTGAGAGGTACTATCAGGGAGATGGAAAGAGAAGGAGAGAGAGAGAGAAATAGAAAAGGAGAGAGGTGTGCTAGGTAGAACAAAGCATCAGTGTCTGGAGACACACAGGGTGTGTATGCTGATGCTGCATATTGATGGAGGGATGGAGGGAGGGAGGAAGGGAGGGAAAGGGACGTGGAGCAAAAAGGAACATGTTTTGCCCTGGGGGTTTCCTTTCCTATTATTCTCCTGCTGGAGATGAAGCATCACGGGGTGCCTTTACCCACTGTCAAATTAACAGAGGGATAAAGGGTGTGTGTGCGTGTGTGTGTTTGTTTGAGTCTGTGTGTGTGTGTGTGCACGTATGTTCTTGGGTACAAACACATTTTGCTGAAGAGCAATTCCAAAACAAAATTTGTGTTCTGCATGAAAATACAATTTTCCTTGAAGATTCTTTTGGTATCGATGTGTTGTGTATCAAGTGTGATGTGTATCAAGTGTTGGTAGGAAGAGAAAGAGCATAAGAGAAAGTACGATTTCAGGTGTTAGGAATTTAAAATGACAGAGCACGAAATAGGCAGAGTGTGTGTGAGAGAGAGAGTGAGTGGAGGGACAAAAAAAGAGAGTAAGAAAATAGCTATGGTGCTAGATGAAGAAGGAAATCGGGAAGTAGGGCGAGTGCGAGACAGAGAGAGAGCGAGACAGAGAGAGCGAGACAGGGAGTGCGAGACAGGGAGAGCGAGACAGAGAGAGCGAGACAGAGAGAGACGGAGGTAAAGAGCTGCCACGCTCCAGTGAGTTCTCTAGTTTGGTAGCAGTCCTAATCAATTGGAGGCAGTGTGTTGCGGTGCCATTGTTGTTGAGGGGTGCACCGGGCCCTGCCTCTTCACAACACACTCATGTATCACTCAGAGATGGGTTTGTGCTCCAACTCTCTCTCCCATTCCTCTCTCTCTCTCTCTCTCTCTCTCTCTCTCTCTCTCTCTCTCTCTCTCTCTCTCTACCCTCTCTCTCCTCTTTCTCTGTTACTCTCTGTCTATTCACCTCTCCCTCCCTCTCTCTTTTACACCCCTCTCTCTCCCCCTCACTTGCTTCTTTTTATTTTCACTTTTCAGAAGATGCCTCAGTTGTGTATAATTCAATACAATTCAAACTGAAAGTGGACTTCATTTACGATGTGACCACTTTGCCAAATGAATCGGATACTTGCCTGTATTGAGGGGCATTCTACCAAAACATAATAAAAACATGTCCTATTGTGAATCTGCAACTAGATCTGATTTATGGTGAATGGAAAAGCCTTGTGTTCATATTCACAGAGATGTTGACTATAGACTCTCTCTCTCTTCACCTGTCTCTCCAACCATCTTCTCCCTGAGCTCCAATCCCCAGTGTGTGTGTGTGTGTCTCTGTCTCTGAGGATGAGCACTCACCCATTGGGTTCCATACAGAGGAGTTGATCCTCTACTATATTGTTTTGGCTTGGCCATCTGTGGCACTCCCTCCCTCCTTCCCTGGCTCCCTTCGTCAAACTGTAATGAGAGAAGCATGTCGTCCAGACTTGATCCCAATCCCTGAGAACCAGTACATCAGGATGAGAGAGAGGGGAAATTGGGATCTCAATCTGGGCCGTAGTGGAACAGATGCGCAGGCAGGCAAACAGGAAGACAGGCAGTGAAGCAGGCAGGCAGGCACACACACATACTGCATAAAAAGGTACACACACACACACACCGATGTCCTTTAATCTTGGCTTTCGAAACCTCATTCATACAGAAAATCACAAAAAAATACATCAAAAAGAAAATAAGCCATGAAGACAAAAGCGTCTAGTGTTTGTTATTATTTTCTCTCTCCCTTCCTCCTGGTGGTTTGGCTGAACAGACATCAGAAATATTCAGCTTATCCTCCCCTTAATCCTTTAGACAGAGGTCCAATCCTCCATCGAAGGTCCCATAGCATCGCCTGGTAAATTTCCCGAGATGATTGTTTGCTGTATTCATCTTCATTATTTGTTTAGCATATGTTTATGTTGTTGAATGTTTGATTGCCAACATTGAGGCAGCCTAATTTATCACACTCATCATAGATGGGGGAGGGGACGGGAATTGTTTGGTTGTTGGTGTTGGTTGGTACATTGACTTTTAACTCTTGACCTTTTGTCATAGTTCCACCTGTCACCAGAGGGCAGCAGAGACCGCCCTAGAGACTATTATGAGACTCAGGTGTTTTCAGTTACTAACTATGATTTCCTTTTTTAGCAAGGTTTGTTTTCTGTTACCATTTGCAGAAGCTTGATTTGTTTGCCGTGTGCGTTGTGTCCTGAGTGAGTTCGAGTCTTATTGTTTGTTGTAATTCTCAGTTTTTCTTTGTACCATCTGTTGAACTTTTTCCAGTAAAGTATTTACGTTTTTTCCTAAACCACTCGTCTGGTTTTCCTCATGGATTCTACCTCACCATGTCACAGCAAGTTTCTGCCTCCAACATGAACCCGACTAGCGATCGACCAGATCAAGAACGTCATAACCCAGCTAGGAGCCCTGATTGGGCGGCAGCAAGAACAACTCTTCCAAATATCTGAGACTCTCCGGGTACTTACCGACTCCCTCTGTCCACTGCGCACCCCCAACCCAGGAGGAGACACTTTCCAAGCCTCAGTGCCCAGTGCTCCAGTCGTCACCATAGATCCCCCAGGGAACCTGCACCAGGAACCCAAGATTCCAGCCCCCGAGAGGAATGACGGCCAACCGGGAAGATGCAAAGTGTTTCTCACTCAGGGCTCGCTGCTGTTTGAGCTACAGCCCTACTCGTTTCTCGCCGATCGGGCCAAGATTGCCTACATCATCTCCCTACTCTCAGGCAAAGCCCTGGCGTGGGCAACGGCAGCGTAGGAACAGCAGCCACCATCTGGCAGCTCCATATCAGTTTTCGCTTCCGAGTTGCGACGAGCATAACTGGCCGCCCGGGAACTGGGAGAAGACCTCAAATCCCTGATAATGCTGGCAATCAAGATTGACCACTGCATCCGAGAACGAGTGAGACAGCGCCCCCTTGACACAACCCCAGTATCCCGGGTTCTCGAGTACCCAAGGCCCCCGAGCAAAGCACTGAGGAGCCCATGTTCCGAAACCCACAGGAACACGACAGGCGCATGAAGGAGGAGGTCTCGGGGGAGGTCTCGGCCATCTCCATTTTCCGTGCCCAGAACCGATGGGAAATGCTGGGGCTCGCATGGACAGGGGGAGACCCTGATGAGCTGTGCAGTGACCCCCCCAGGCTACCCAGTCACTGCCTGTCACTGCCTGTGATACCTCACTGAGAAACTCTTAGATTTTTTCTGATCAATGCTCCCGAGAACCCCTTTGTCCTAAGGTACACCTGGTTAGCGCAAAATAACCCAATATTCTCCTGGTCCACGGGACACCTACTAGACTGGGGAAAGGACTTTCAGACTAAAGACCTAAGACCCCCACTAAGAGCCTCGCCACATCCCCCTGCACCCAATGAAGGCGAAGACCTCTCTGCTCTCCCTCCCGAATACTTCAACATCCGGGAAGCCTTTAGTAAGAAGCAAGCCGTCACCCTCCCTCCTCATTGACCATACAACTGTGCCTTAGAGCACCTACCAGGCTCCAGCCCTCCCCGGGGCCGTCTTTACTCCCTCTCGGCCCCTGAAGTAGCAGCCATGGACGACTACATCTGGGAGTCGCTGGAGGCAGGCTTCATTCATTCCTCTATCTCCCCAGCCGCCGCAGGCTTCTTCTTCATGGGAAAGAAGGATGGGGGGCATGTGTCCCTGCATCGACTACAGAGGGCTGAACACGATTACTGTCAAGAACCGTTACCCCCTACCTCTGATGTCCTCTGCCTTGGAGTTGGCCCAAGGGGCCTGACTCTTCACCAAACTGAACCTCCACAATGCTTAAAATCTGGTGAGAATCAGGGAGGGCGATGAATGGTAAACTGCCTTTAACACCCTTAGTGGCCACTATGACTATCTAGTCATGCCCTTTGAAATATCAAACTCACCGGCAGTCTTCCAGGCATTGGTCAATTGCACTCTTAGGGACATGTTGAATTGTTTCGTCTTTCTTTACCTTGACGATATCTTCTCCAAGATGCTTCCAGAACACATCCTGCCCAAGTCCTGAAACGCCTCCTGCAGAGTCAGCTATACGTCAAAATAGATAAGTGTAAGTTTCACGTATCCTAAGTATCCTTCCTGGGCCACATTATCTCTACCGTCGGCATCCAAATGGACCCGGACAAAGGTTAAGGTGGTCACCGGCTGGCTCCGTCCCACCTCTATCAAACAGGTCCAGCGGTTCATTGTGTTTACCAATTTTTTACAGACGTTTTATACGCTACTTTGGTGCGGTGGCAGCACCTCTCATGGCCCTAATACGTCAATCCCAGACCTGCTGTTGCTGGACCCCAAGGCTGACAGGACATCATTCATCATCATTCATCCTGACACTGCTCGACCTTTTCACAGTGAAACGACGGGGTAAAGAAAATGCACCCATGTGCCTTTCTTTCTAAGCGGTTCTCGCCAGTGGAACGCAACTACGATTTAGGCAACTGGGAGCTTTTGGCAGTTAAGTCGGCCCTTGAGGAGTGGAGACACTGGTTGGAGGGGGCACCTCATTCCTTCGTGGTATGGAGTATTGAGACCGCGGTCTGACAAGCCCAGACCCGAGAACCTGACGCTCAGCCCGTTCTCAAGTACTACAATGGAGACACTCCACTAAACTAACTGGGCATCCAGAGGTTAATCGGACACTGGCATTCCTGAGGTGGAGATTCTGGTGGCCCAACATGATTGAGGATGTGAGCTCCTTTGTTGCGGCCTGTTCCACCTGTGCCCAAAGCAAGTCCTCACGACAGCGACCGGCTGGGTAACCCCAACCTCTGCCCATCCACAACCGGCCCTGGTTGCGGATGTCCCTAGACTTCATCATGGGGTTACCTCAATCCTAAATCCCAATCGTTGATCGCTTCTCCAAGACAGCCAAGGCAACCTCACTACGCAGACTTCCCCAGAACATTGTCACTGACCGTGGCCCCCAGTTTGTCGCGCGGTAGATCCTCCGCTGTTTGGTCTCCATTCAGACCACCAACTGGAGTAAGTTCCTCGTCTGGGCCGAATATGCACAGAACACACTGCTGAACTTGTCCACTGGACTGTCCCCATTTGAGTGTCAGTTCGGATTCCCCCCCTCTGTTTCCTGAACAAGAGGCCGATGTGGGGATACCTTCAGCAGAATCATTCATTCAACGATGTCGCCGCACCTGAATCCTCCTTGGTCCGCTCCTCTGTCCGACAACAGCACCATGCAAACCAGCACTGAAGGCCCCTTCAGTGGGTCAACGGGTGTGGCTGTCCACCCGTGTTCTCCCCTGGAATCTCAGATGCTTTCCCCGTGCTACATAGGACAATTGAAGATCCTGAGTCGCGTCAACCCTGTCACCTATCGTCTTCAGCTACCCAGCTCAATAAGAGTCTGTCCATCCTTCCATGTCTCCAATCCCTTCTCTGCCCCCACACCGGCCCCTCCGCCCGGCCTACACCGTCTGGAAAATGCTGGGGGTTCGTTGGGTCCGGGGCAGAACCTGGTGGACTGGGAGGGCTATGGCCCCGAGGAGCGGGCATGGGTGCCTGAACGGGACATCCTGGACATGGGCCTCTTTCGGGACTTCAACCGACTACGTGATGGTCATCCTGGTTCCGTGGCTGGAGCCGCTCCTAAAAGGGGGTGTACTGTCATGGTTCCACCTGTCGCTATCTGCGTTTGAGTCTCAGTGTTTGCTGTTTTCCCAGTTTTACCTTCTGTTGAACTTTTTCCAGTAAAGTATTTATGTTTTTTCCTAAACCACTGGTTCCTCGTCTGGTTCTCTTCTCTGCTCCTGGGTTCTACCTCACCACATCACACCTTTGGATGGGGATTATGGTGTGTTGACAGACTGGTACTGTACATCATAGACATTAAGAAGGCTAATCTCCTTTAGCAGAGTAACAGTTGATCAGTATGGTTAAGGAAGCGGTGGACATGTAATGTTTGAGTGAAACTTTATGATGAAGTTAATCCACCAGTGAGTTTGTGTCTGTGTGCTGACTCCCTTTTCTATTTGATTTGTTATACCTCATAACACCTCATTCTGTAGCTTGCAACTCACTACAATAACGAAGATATTAAATAGAAAGCTTGAGCTGAGCTTGGTCTTCTCTATCCCTCTCATACTCCCCCTTGCTTGCTCTCTCCCTTTCTCTCTTTCTCTCTCTTTCCCTTTCTCCAGCTCCTCCCCTCTCTCTCCTTCTGTTGCGTCACTCTCCTTACCCCCTCGCTCCTCCCTCCCTCTCTCCTTCACCCCCTTCTTCCGCAGTTCCCTTTATTAGTGTGTCGCCCTCCTCCCTCCCTCCTCCCTGCAGAAGCCATTAACTGAGATTAGTAGCGTGGAGCAGCAGTGGTGGTGCCAGGGCTTTCCTGTGTGCTAGCTAGCCGCTGTATAGCCGCTGTAGCATCTCCACGCTAGCTGAATGGTTACCATTCATTATACTTGCCTTCTGTGCTGACAGAAGCAACTTCAGCTAGTTACAGCCCTGGCCAGAGCGCCATAAAGGAAATAACCTCATAATCTTAAACACACTCTGCGCCGTGTGTGTGTGAGGGGTTGTGTGGGAGGATGTGACTGCAGAGTGAGGTGGCGAAGGAGAGAGGGAGGGATGGCAGGGGGAAGAGAGAATGGAACTTGGAGCATGAGTAAGGAGTGTGAGTGTGAATGTAAAGCGAAGAGACAATTTCTGACACTCATTAGTAATGTTTTGTGTAGTGTAGGCTATTTTGATGCAATTTGAATGTGTTTGTTGATCTGAGGATGTCAGACAAAGTTGCATGCTCACACTCAAATCCCCACACACACACACACACACACACACATACTCATCACACACGCTCCTCAGTGGGGCTTATCCCAGTGGTGTACCATAGGGGGTGATTTTAACCTTCTCAACCTGATACAGGGCTTTGTTTCCCTGCTAGGACAGCCCAGTATGGGGCCGCCATACCCAGGCATGTCGACACCACAAGTGTCCCTACTGCCTCCAGGGGTCACAGTCACTTCCATGCTCTCTGTCTGTCTTTCTGTTGTCAATGAGTGTGTGTGTAACCTTTGTCTGACATCCTCAGGTCAACAAACACATGAACATCGCATCGCAATAGCCTACCCTACACAAAACATTGCACTGTGTGTGTGTGTGTGTGTGTATCTCAGTCACTCTACGAAAACACAATTGTTTACAACTATTCACTATCAAGTCACAAATCATGTGTAATTTTTATTCCCCAAAAAATTTCAGGCAAACAAAGCGAAGGTTCGTTCCCTGCTTCGTCCTGCTTGAGCGAGAGGAATTCTGTAACAGAATTGGGACCAGATGAGGATAGAATATCAATCATCCCTCCTTTTCCCCCCGTCCTTTTTCCCCCCACTGTGTATGAATTCTGTTGACGTACGTTTCCCCTCCGGACTAGCCTACTGCAGAAGGCCCCCCAACTGAGCGCTGAATAAACCCTGTAACCATCGTTTAGCTTGAAGTGTTTTGCCGTGAAAACTAGGGATTTTCATTCTCTCTTTAGTTCTAGGACACGTTTGAGTGTCTGCAGTGAAAGCAGACTCTCACTTTCACTCTGCTGATGTTCTGAATTTAAATGAGATTGACTGCACAGTCTTCTTAAGATTGGAAATCCACGATATGTGATAAGAGGAATAGATAGTTATATGTGGCTATTGGTGATATGGTGTAAGCACAGTGTGTGGTGTGTTGTGTGTGTGTGTGTGTGTGTGTGTGGTGTGTGTGTGTGTGTGTGTGTGTGTGTGTGTGTGTGTGTGTGTGTGTGGTGTGTGTGTGTGTGTGTGTGTGTGTGTGTGCTTCAGACAGTGTGTCAGTGTGTGTGTGTTTGTCATTGTGTGTTTGTCATTGTGTGTGGTGTGTGTGTGTGTAGTGTGTGTGTGTGTGTGTGTGTGTGTGTGTGTGTGTGTGTGTGTGTGTGTGTGTGTTTGATTGGTGTTCCCCCTGTGGTCGGATAAAGGGTCTCAGCCTGTCAACCATCACCTCATGGTCATGTCCATGTCTGCTCTGCTGATACAGCCCACCTGACTCCTCTCCACCAATCACAGCCCACCTATGTTCTCTCCACCAATCACAGCCCTCCCTACAATGTCTGCTTCGTCATGGGTGCCTAAAGTACCTCGACCCCTCACAGTTTAGTGACACTCGAAATATCAATGCACTTGTGTTGGAATTGTGATCCTCCCACAATGTATTATCCTACTCGCACTTTCATTTGAATAGCATGCAGTAACTGTAGGGCTAGGAATGCAGAGGTGTGTGTTAGCAGATCCTGCGTGTAACTCACTCATACTCACTGAAACACACGCGTGAGTAATTGTCCCTGTGTTTGTGTGCGAATGCAGTGTACCCCATGCGTGTGTGATGGGTGGCGTGGCTCTCTCCATTCGTCTCCTGTCCATTGGTAAACATGGAGAACTAGACAGCTGCTCCTACTTTCATAATACTGTACATTACCTAGACGGATATATACCTACATTCATACGTTACCCTCGATCATGATTGATTCTCCACCTTAGAGATCAAAATGCTCATCCCCTTCTCTCGCTCCCTCTCTCACCCCTCCCTCTCTCTCAAGCCACATCATTCTCACTCGCGCTCCCCCACTTCCCCGCCTCTCTATCTCCTTTCTCATTCTATCATTTGTCCCCCTCTATCCTTCAAGCTTCCTCGTGCATCCTCTAACCCCCCCCCACTTTATTTCCTATTAGCTCCCTCTCTCTGTTTCTCATCCTCTTCTCCATTCTCCATTCTCCTCTCTCCTCTCCTTTTCTCTCTCTCTATCTCTCTCTCTGTCCTTTCCTTGTGTCTCACCAGTCAATAATGAAAATTGCTTGGAACCTTGAATGGATTATCTGTGTGCGAGGGGGCCCAGGGTTGTTTGTTTGAAGGTGCAGTGGTGTCAAATGAAAAGGCAAGGGCCATTTTCTACCTGCCACTGCCCTCAGCCTCCATCACACACACACACGCACAGACACACACACTCACTCACTCACACACACACGCACACACATGCACACACACAGTGCACACCTCCGTAGAATTGCGGTTGCATCCTCACTTTGAAGTCTCTCCTTTTTCACTCTCTTTCTTTCCCTCATTCCTTGTCTTCATGTTTTATTAATACTGCCTAATTACGTGCCCTAGTATTCTTCATGCTAGTTGTCTCATTTAATTGTTTGCTTTCGTCTCTCCCTTTGTCCGTCTTTTGTATGAAAAAGCATCCTCTGATTTATTCATTGGCTGCAACATGCTGAGATCAAAGAAAAACTAGATTGAACACGGCACACGCATATTTACAATTGACAATCAATTGTGTGATCATTCTACACCATATAAACTAACCTTATTAGTCTTGGACCTCTGCATTTATTTTCTACCTTATTTAGTCACGTGTGGAGCATTCTGCTCATTAGAGACCTATGTCTTAAATATTCAGGCAAATGTGAAGCGTTGCATTAGAACATTAGCATTTACCCCACTAATGATATGGGATCAAATGATAACAGTCATATATCATTCTATGACCATCTTCTAACTTGTGTGAACAAGGGTCTGTTTACGGTCAGGCGCTGTCTGTCAGTGTGACAAACAGACACTAACCAGTGAATGGCAATCCAAATATAACTGGTTATTCTGGATTCCTCCAGGGGAGCATCAAGTAGCTAGCTCTGTCTGACAAATATGCAAATACATTGTTTTAACATTGATGTGGTGTGTTGGGAGTTTGCATGGCCTCACCGACAGCACAACTGCATTCCAAAGGACTTTGTTCTGTGCCTGCGAGTGTGTGTTTTCGTGTGTGTCTATGCAGGTTTTCTTGGCTGCAGTTTGTATAAGGAAGCCTGTTTCTGAGCTCTTAACAGTTTTATGATAATGAGGGATTGAATCGATGCTGAATAAGAGAGAGCTAGAGAGAGCTAGAGAGAGAGAGGGAGATATACAGATAGAGTGAGAGTGTGTTTTAAAGAGAAAGAGAGAGAGAGAGAGAGAGAGAGAGAAGGACAGACATTGAGCACAAAAATGAGAACGAGAGTGAGCAAGTAAGAAGAAAGCCAGAGAGAGGCATGGGAGTGAATGAATGATGAAACGGAGAATAAAAAGATTCAGAGTCGGAGCGAGGGAACATGACTAGGCCATGCCAAGGCAGCGGGCAGCCTGTCAGGAGATGAGAGGGATGAATTCCTCCATACTTGCATATGAAAGGAGGGAATTTCACAGGCTCTAATAGGCATTCAGCCTCATCCTCTGCTGCTTTGTTGACACTGCTGCTAATGCCTGACTGACAAGCATGGCTTTACTGTCTGATTGGACAAGTTCTGCAGGTTTGGTGAACATGCCAGATAGACAGATCTGGGTTTGTGTGGGAAGGAGGTGTGTCCCTCTGGGTGTGTGAATGAGTTGGTGTCTGTTTTTAGAAAGTGAGCCTGAAAGATTTTGTGTGTGTGTGTGCTTGTTTTTGTTCATCCTTGTCCTGTCTTTCAGGTACCACGTATTACATCTCCGTATTATTTGTGTTTGTTCTCTCTCTATAATTTTACATTTGGGTTTTCTCTCGCTCTCTCTGTGTGGATGCTTGGTTAATTTATATCAGTAGTAGTATGGGCTGTTTTGGTTTTGCTAAACAGGCATATGGCTGCCCCTCCTTACTTGCCTGACTAAATTGGTTTTGCAATGAGAGAAGCACAGCTTGTAGTGCAGTGGTATCTTGTAACTCCCCTCTCCCTTTGCTTTTAAAAGGCTTGCTCTACATACCTCCTCCCTCTGTATGGGTCAATACTACTGTACCAGGCCTGGTATGGACACAGACACTAGGTCACAGGGTCAGCCATTAGCAGAAGTCTCTGGGTAGATAGATATTAGCCACAGATCGAGGATCCGCCTACCCCATCCCCAATCCTAGCATTTCCCATTATGAGTCAAAACAAAAATTGACCTTAGATCAGGGTTGTAATACTCTGTGGATCAGTCCATGTCAGCATGGTCATAGTGGTTATATGAGACCATATGTATTGGGACCTGCTGCACATGTGTACACTGCATTAATGATCGGTACACCACTTAAATTGCATAAGCTGATAAATGCATGGTGATCTGTCAAAATCCTTGCCTGATACACTGTGACAACTGCACTCCCTGGATGTGTTGCAGCAAATGGGTCATTGATCCAGCTAGAGCCTCGCATCACGGCCCACATTGATGATGAAACAATGGTGGTGGCGCGCATGCACTCTTAACCGATGATGTCACGCTGACATAGTGCAGGAGGCATAGAGGCATAGATATATATATATAAATCCTACTTTAATGCTGTGAGGTACAGACCGGTTAATCGAAGGTCTTACAGTGCCTTGCAAAAGTATTCATCCCCCTTGGCATTTTTCCTATTTTGTTGCATTACAACCTGTAATGTAAATAGATTTTTATTTTGGATTTCATGTAATGGAAATACATAAAATAGTTTTTAATAATAATTAACGGAAAAGTGGTGCGTTCATATGTATTCACCCCCTTTGCTATGAAGCCCCTAAATAAGATCTGGTGCAACAAATTACCTTCAGAAGTCACATAATTAGTTAAATAAAGTCCACCTGGGTGCAATCTAAGTGTCACATGATCTGTCACATCGCAGTATATATACACCTGTTCTGAAAAGCCGCAGAGTCTGTAACACCACTAAGCAAGGGGCACAAACAAGCAAGTGGCACCATGAAGACCAAGGTGCTCTCCAAACAGGTCAGGGACAAAGTTGTGGAGATGTACAGATCAGGGTTGGGTTATAAAAAAACATTTAAAAACTTTGAACATCCAACGGAGCACCATTAAATCCATTATTAAAAAATGGAAAGAATATGGCACCACAACAAACCAGCCAAGAGCTGGCCGCCCACCAAAACTCATGGACCAGGCATTAATCAGAGAGGCAACAAAGAGACCAAAGATAACCACGAAGGAGCTGCAAAGCTCCACAGCAGAGATTAGACTATCTGTCCATAGGACCATTTTAAGCTGTACACTCCACAGAGCTGGGCTTTACAGAAGAGTGGCCAGAAAAAAAAGCCATTGCTTTTAAAGAAAAAAATAAGCAAACACGTTTGGTGTTTGCCAAAAGGCGTGTGGGAGACTCCCCAAACATATGGAAGAAGGTACTCTGGTCAGATGAGACTAAAACTACTAAAGACTAAAACGCTATGTCTGTCACAAACCCAACACCTCTTATCACCCCGAGAACACCATCCTCACAGTAAAGCATGGTGGTGGCAGCATCAGGCAGAATGGCCTAGTCAAAGGCCAGACTTCAATCAAATTGAGAATCTGTGGTATGACTTAAAGATTGCTGTACACAAGTGGAACCCATCCTACTTGAAGGAGCTGGAGCAGTTTTGCCTTGAAGAATGGGCAAAAATCCCAGTGGCTAGATGTGCTAAGCTTACAGAGACATACCCCAAGAGACTTGCAGCTGTATTTGCTCCAAAAGGTGTCTCTACAAAGCATTGACTTTGGGGGGGTGAATAGTTATGCACACTGAAGTTTTCCGTTTTTTTGTCTTGTTTCTTGTTTGTTTCACAATTAAAAATATTTTGCATATTCAGAGTGGTAGGCATGTTGTGTAAATCAAATGATACAGACCCAACAAAAATCTATTTTAAGAAAAAAAATGTGGAAAAATGCCAAGGGGGTGAATACTTTCGCAAGGCACTGTCATCCTTATATCAGGGGGTAAAACAATGTTATACAAGACAAACTTCAACTTATTTTATTCATGTGGATTCGGCTGGTTTCCCCTCTTTCACTCTTCCCATCTTCTCCCATTCCACTTCTCTCTCTCTCTCTCTCTCCCTCAAATCAAATGTTATTGGTCACATACACATGGTTAGCAGATGTTAATGCGATTGTAACAAGATGCCTGTGCTTCTAGTTCCGACAGTGCAGTCATATCTAACAAGTAATCTAACAATTCCACAACAACCACCTAATACACACACATCTAAGTAAAGGGATGGAATAAGAATATGTACATATAAATATATGGATGAGCGATGACTGAGCGGCATAGGCAAGATGCAATAGTTGGCATAGAATTCATTATATACATATGAGATGAGTAATGCAAGATGTGTAAACGTTATTAAAGTGGCATTATTAAAGTGACTAGTGATCAATTTTTTAAAGTGGCCAATGGTTTCAAGTCTGTATGTAGGCAGCAGCCTCTCTGTGTCAGTGATGGCTGTTTAACAGTCTGATAGCCTTGAGATAGAAGCAATTTTTCAGTCTCTCGGTCCCTGCTTTGATGCAACTGTACTGACCTCGACTTCTGGATGATAGCGGGGTGAACAGGCAGAGGCTCGGGTGGTTGATTTCCTTAATGATCTTTTTGGCCTTCCTGTGACATCGGGTGCTGTAGGTGTCCTGGAGGGCAGGTAGTTTGCCCCCGGTGATGCGTTGTGCAGACCGCACCACCCTCTGGACAGCCTTGCGGTTGTGGGCGGAGCAGTTGCCGTACCAGGCGGTGATACAGCCCAAGAGGATGCTCTCAATTGTGCATCTGTAAAAGTGTGTGAGGGTTTTAGGTGACGAGACAAATTTCTTCAGCCTCCTGAGGTTGAAGAGGTGCTTTTGCGCCTTCTTCACCACACTGTTTGTCTGTGATGTGTATGTTGAGGAACTTAAAACGTTCCACCTTCTCAAATCAAATCAAATTGTATTGGTCACATACACATGGTTACCAGATGTTAATGTAAGTGTAGCGAAATGCATGTGCTTCTAGTTCCGACCACTGTTGTCCCACCGATGTGGATAGGGGGGTGCTTCCTCTGCTGTTTCCTGAAGTCCATGATCATCACCTTTGTTTTGTTGACGTTGAGTGAGAGGTTGTTTTCCTGACACCACAGTCTTATTGCCCTCACCTCATCCCTGTAGGATGTCTCGTAGTGTTTGGTAATCAAGCCCCCTACTGTTGTGTCGTCTGCAAACTTGATGATTGAGTTGGAGGCGTGCATGGCCACGCAGTCATGGGTGAACAGGGAGTACAGAAGGGGGCTGAGCATGCACCCTGGTGGGGGCCCATTGTTGAGGATTAGCAAAGTGGAGATGTTGTTTCCTACCTTCACCACCTGGGGGTGGCCCGTCAGAAAGTCCAAGACCCAATTGCACAGGGCAGGGTTGAGACCCAGGGCCTCAAGCTTAATGATGAGCTTGGAAGGTACTATGATGTTGAATACTGAGCTGTAATCGATGAACAGTTTTCTTACATAGGTATTCCTCTTGTCCAGATGGGATAGGGCAGTGTGCAGTGTGATGGCTATTGCATCGTCTGTGGACCTATTGGGGTGGTATGCAAATTGAAGTGGGTCTAGGGTGGCAGGTAAGTTGGAGGTGATATGATTCTTAACTGGTCTCTCAAAGCACTTCATGATTTAGTTCAGTTATCTTTGCCTTCTTGGTTACAGGAACAATGGTGGCCATCTTGGAGCATGTGGGGAGAGCAGACTGGGATAGGGAGAGATTGAATATGTCCGTAAACACACCAGCCAGCTGGTCTGCACATGTTCTGAGGACGCGGCTAGGGATGCCGTCTGGGTCGGAAGCCTTGCGAGGGTTAACGCGTTTAAATGTCTTACTCAATTCGCCCATGGAGAAGGGGAGTGGGGGCCCACAGTCCTTGGTAGCGGTGGCACTGTGTTATCCTAAAAGCGGGCAAAGAAGCTGTTCTGAGATTTGTGTTATAAGGGTAGTAGCAAAGCTCAAATTCATTTCAGCTTGTTAATTCCTTTTGAAAAAGAGTGTTCATTAAAAAAAAAGAACAAGTGAATGAGAGAGAGAGAGAGAGTCAGGTCACTGTTCGAGTTTCTAATTTCTGTTGCCAATACTGTGACCTACAGATCTGCTATTCCCTGCCTGATGAAATATTAATGAGAGAGCGAGAGAGCTAGAGAAAGAGAGAGAAGGAGAGAGAGAAAAGAGAGAGAGGTTGTTGTACTTTAGAAATAAGGAGACCAAGGCCAAACAGCGTTACCACTGTACATGATTGGGTCACAGGAAGGAATGGTAAAGATTGAACGTGTTAAGGAAGGGATAGGACTTGTGCATGTGTCAACAGAGAGTTCCTCTAAGACTGCTGTCAGATATCCAATCATAAGTGTGTGTGCGTGTGCGTGCATGTGTGTGTGCATGTGTGTGTGTGTGTGTGTGTGTGTGTGTAGGGTGTGTATGTTCATGCGCAGGTGTGTGTTTGAGCGTGCATGCGAGTGTGCGTTTGTCACGGCCGTCAAAAGGAGGAGACCAAGGCGCAGCGTGGTATACGTACTTTCTTCTTTATTATAAGAATGAACACTTAACAAAACTAACAAAATAACAAAATGAACCGTGAAGCTATACAAATGAGTGCTGAACAGGCAACTACACATAGACAAGAACCCGCAAATACCCAAGGGAAAATGGCTACCTAAATATGGTCCCCAATCATAGACAACGATAAACAGCTGCCTCTGATTGGGAACCATATCAGACCACCATAGACATATATATATACCTAGACCTACAAAAGCCCTAGATATACAAAAGCCCTAGACAAGACAAAACTAGCAGACCCACCCTAGTCACACCCTGACCTAACCAAAATAATAAAGAAAACATAGGTAACTAAGGTCAGGGCGTGACAGCGTTACTCCCTTTAAAACAATAATCAGGTCCCCCGAAACACCATTGTGCTCCACTTCCCTATACAAATATGAAAAGTGGCTTCATTTTCTTTATCTACTGAGCATACCCCATTATGATTAATGTAGTTTAACAGAGTATTAGGCTACTTATTATAGATACCATCTATATTTCAGGGTTAATGAAATACTGAATATATTTACTTATTTCCCTCTCCTTCTCTCTGAAACATTTGGTCTGGAATGGAAACAAGTCACACGTATGAAAACCCCATACATTACAGTTAACACAGCTAATGGATTATTAGAGCTTCTCAACTGGCTGTATTCTACTGTGTGGAAACACTATATTATCTTACTATTGACTTGATTTTTGTGTGAGGTTTTCTCTCGTGGGGGTGTGCCTGAAGTGTAGGAGGCGTGAGGTGTTAAGGTGACTGTCCCCTACCCATGATGCACCTGGAGCATAGGTGGTGGCTCGCTGATAGGGATGTGTTGCAACAGCTGTAGAAACATGTTTTCAAGGTAGCTGACACACAGACACACATGCAAGCGTGGAGACACACGCGCACACACACACACACACACTGAGATGTGTGCTTTGCGTGCTTTGGGTCTCGCCGTGATCACACGTTTCCAGTGAAGACAGACATAGACACAGTGCTGTTGCTGTAGTTGTCAAACTGTTATCATAGTGGGTTAGCAGCAGCAGAGTCTTTGTAGCTTTTCTGTTCCAGCCAGGTATGCCAGATGTCTCCTCAACATCTATCTCCACAACTCTCTCACACCCGTCTGTCATGAATAATACAACACATGACCCAAAGTCAACCATCTCTACATCTTCCAGTTTCTAATCCAACATATTACACATTTTATGACTATATTTGGGGATAAAACACGATGTTAACAGCCCAGAGAGAGATGGATGAGTTATGGAACCTAGTGATAAGAGGTGAACATGCTGGGGGAGTGTTCAGGCTTTACGCCTGGCGCCTTACCAGCAGCCTTGGAGGAGCTCTCTATTTTTCTACCCACACACACACACACACACACACACACGCACACACTTAACTTCTTGTATTTGATGAATAGCAACCCCTGCCTCGAGCCCCTACCTCCCGATACACCGCGGGTTAAATTAGCAAGCCCAATGAAGGCTATCATTACCGGGGCGTTACGCTACGGTTAGCATCCACACTTGGTTCACATTAGAGTGAATGGGAAAAAAACTGTTTTCAAGCGAAGCAGACAAAACACAGGTCGTTTATTCAGACAGAGTCAAATGCAAGGAGCTGGACATTATTATTAGATTAAAGGACTGAAATGCCATGTAATAGGGTGCAATGTCGTAGGATTTCTGCTTTGGATGTTATGTTCTTATGGCCTTGGGCTTTTGATGGGAATTAATTAAGGCAGTTTTATATTGTGTATGTGTGTGTGCGCGCTGGTGTGTATGTAGTTTGAGGTCACTTGGAAATGTCCTTGTTTCTGAAAGAAAAGCCATTTTTGGTCCCTTAAAATAAGATTAAATTGATCAGTTAAATTGAACAGTGTAGACATTGTTAATGTTGTAGCTGACTACAACATTGTAATGACTATTGTAGCTGGAAATGTCGTGGAGAGGCCCATTATCAGCAACCATCACTTCTGTGTTCCAATGGCACGTTGTGTTAGCTAATCCAAGTTTATCACTTTAAAAGGCTAATTGATCATTAGAAAACCTTTTTGCAATTATGTTAGCACAGCTGAAAACTGTTGTTCTGATTAAAGATGTAATAAAATTGTCCGTCTTTCGACTAGTTGAGTATCTGGAGCCTCAGCATTTGTGGGTTGAGGCTGGTGTTTATTCTATCCTACGTATTGTACAGATATACTAAATATTCTTTCCAGACACTGTTCATAATGTTTTATACATCCCATCACATATTTGTATTCATTAAAAATAAAATGTATAAAATGTTGAAATACCTTATTTACATAAGTATTCAGACCCTTTGCAATGAGACTCGAAATTGAGCTCAGGTACATCCTGTTTCCATTGATCATGTTTCCACAACTTAATTGAAGTCCACCTGTGGTAAATTCAATTGATTGGACATGATTTGGAAAGGCACACACCTGTCTATATAAGGTTGACAGTGCATATCAGAGCAAAAACCAAGCCATGGGATCAAAGGAATTGTCCGTAGAGCTCCAAGACCGGATTGTGTTGATGCACAGATCTGGGGATGGGTACCAACAAATTATCTGCAACAGTTAAGGTCCCCAAGAACACAGTGGCATCCATCATTCTAAAATGGAAGAAGTTTGGAACCTCCAAGACTCCAACTAGAGCTGGCCGCTCTGCCAAACTGAGCAATTGAGACCAAGAACCCGATGGTCACTCTGACAGAGCTCCATAGTTCCTCTGTGGAGTTGGGAGAACCTTCCAGAAAGACAACCATCTCTGCAGCACTCCACCAATCAGGCCTTTGTGGTAGAATGGCCAGACAGAAGCCATTCCTCAGTAAAAAGGTACCTAAAGGACTCTCGGACCATGAGAAACAAGATTTTCTGATCTGATGAAACCAATATTGAGCGCTCAGGACCTCAGACTGGGGCGAAGGTTCTCCTTCCAACAGGACAACAACACTAAGCACACAGCCAAGACAACACATGAGTGGCTTCAGGACAAGTCTCTCACTGTCCTTGAGTGGCCCAGCCAGAGCTTGGACTTGAACCCGATCGAACATCTCTGGAGAGACCTGAAAATAGCTGTGCAGCAACTCTCCTCATCCAACCTGACAGAGCTTGAGATAATCTGCAGAGAAGAATGGGAGAAACTCCCCATTCCTGGTATGCCAAGCATGTAGCTTCATACAAAGAAGACTTGATGCTGCAATCACTGCCAAAGGTGCTTCAACAAAGTACTGAGTAAAGGGTCTGCTAATGTAAATGTGATATTTCTATTTGTTCTTTTTTATAAATTAGCAAAAAAAAATAATACTGTTTTTGCTTTGTCATTATGGGGTATTGTGTGTAGATTGTTGAGGGGGAAATAACAATTTAATCCATTTTAAAATAAGACTGTAACGTAACAAAATGTGGAAAAAGTCAAGTGGTCTGAATACTTTGCGAAGGCACTGTATATACATATACATGCTCCGGACTCCGACATTGCTCGTCCTAATATTTATATATTTTTTATTTCCATAATTTTACTTTTGATTTGTGTGTATTGTTGTGAATTGTTATATATTACTGCAACGTTGGGGCTAGGAACACAAGCCAGGACCGAGTTCGGGAATCCCTCATCTAATGTTACATCAATACACCCTGTTGTTCTCTCTCTCCGCCTCCTTCTCTCACACCCTCCATCCATCCCTCCCTCCCTTGGTTTGTCATTGTGATTACCTGTGTGGGAACAACAAGGCACCCTCAGATGCTTTCACCTTCTCTGTGTGTGAAGGGCGAGAAGGTTGGAGGGAGGGAGGGAGGGAGGGAGGAAGGAGGGGGATGGGGGCTTATTTCAACGCGACACCTGATCCGTTCTGTCCGCTGACCGGGCCCCCGTCTCACTCATGATTATTTTATTCCTTGTATCCCAGCTGCCGGTAAAATGATAGGACACACACACACACTGACACGGAGTGAGTGACGGAGCAGGGTCTAGTCACCGTTAATCGTAGAGCAGATACAGGTGTCCGGTGATAATGCCTGTTTGACCTTTGATCGACCCCTGATTCAGGAAAGATGAAATGCTTTGTGGGTGTTTCAGAGTGCTTTCCTACAGCCTGACAAAGACTGCCTTTGTTAGCCGTTTCTATTTAACATAGCAATTTATTTTTTTCTTCAGCCTACATTTTTTTTTGTTGCTCAGTCCACATATTTAACTCCAGGGCTAGTTCTTACTATGGTTATGAGAGAACAAATCAGGGCAAATTTAATATACAAGGCTGTTTTTTAATCTCTTATTTAAAAAAAAACATTTTTTTTTTTATTGTTGGAGGGACCCAGCAGTGATAATTGTGTATTTCACCAACCTTTAAGAAGTGCCAATGTACCGCATCTAAGTTGTGCAACAGACATTAACCAACACCATCCTTACATTATCTCCCCAAAATGGACGCCCTTTCTCCTACTCAGTAATTAGATGTAATAGGACTGGGGCTGAAACTGAGACAATGCGATAAACACTGAGATATGTTAGGTCGTGTTTTTCCTGGATTCTTCATTGGAACGGAGAAGAAGGAGGACGTGGTGGCTAAGTGCACTCGAAGAAGTCCCTTGAAGGATTGGTCTATTTTATATGGAGGATTAGTGTGGGTGTCTCATTCATCCGACAGCGATGTTGGGCCCTGATAGCGCCTCAGCCCTTTGATGCCTTATCCGCCCGCCCATCTTTGGAGACACTCATCTCACCAGGCACACACAGATACAACAAATCAGTGGTTTAAGCAGAGATAGCTCTGATTATCAGGTGTGTGTGGCTTTTGTTCGAAAATAAGCGGTTTGTACATAGACAAACGCACACACATATATGCTCATACACACACACACAAACAAACACACACGCGCACAAATAGTCCTGACAGCAGAACAAAAAAAAGTGTATTGTAACTCTCCTAATTAAATCTTATCTAAATGCCTACCTTGTGCTAAACGTCCATCTTTAATTCGGGGAAACGGGAGAGGAAACGCTCTCTGTCAGTTAAAAGAAGCCAACTTCTGCTTCACTCCCAAATGATAATTAAATACAAATAAAAATTGACTTTGCCTGGGGGCCCCAAAAAACACTTGGGAATTGTCTCGGCAGAAGCCAAACATACATCTATTTCAATATTAATTTGGTTAGCACCTCAGCAATCGCAGCCTCGGCGCCATTTTAATCTTTCGCTGCATATCTTCATTATCTGAAGTGTGCTTTCATCTAAATTCCATTTTCATCAATCAAACTTCACTGGCTCTGACCTTGTTTGATCTTAAATAGAGATAGCTGCAACGGTAAGCACGGAGGGAGGGAGGGAGGTAGAGAGAGAGAGGATGTCATACTGTATAGAGAGAGAGGTAGAGGGAGTCTAAAGGTAATCGTGATACAGAGTGATACAGGTGTTTAGTGATGATGGATGAGGAAGGAGGACATAGAGCATGACAGAGAGAACACACTATACTCTGCTTGCGTTGCACACACCCTGTTGCCCAGTTGAGCCATCTTGTGTGTGTGTGTTTTTCAAGTCAGTGCGCTCGTCACTCTCATCGCCCCCTCAGTGTAATGACCAACACAGTGTGGTGCGCAGGCTGTACCAATCTTCCCTCCCTCCCTTCCTCCTCCCTCCATCGCCCTGGGCCTACTTCTCTCCCTCTGTCTGTCTGTGTTTATTTGCTCAAACATGAGTGGTTAATTACTCATTTGCAATAATTGTTTTCTTAAACGCTTGTATCATAATCGTCTCTGTCAGAAGCGGGAGGATGGGATATTAGGTCGTTGAGGAGGAGGAAAAGGAGTGTGTTTTGTAAGGACGTATGGTGGTGGTGGTTTGTGAGGTTCCTCTGGTGATATAGCCCCTAGCTAGTCTCACAGCATTGCGGCAGTGTGAGTGTGGATGGCGCATCACACTAAATCATACTGGTGCTCGGGTATTGACGTCGATTTTAATGAAGATAAAGACACACTCCCCCTAGTGGTTTGATCCTCTGTGAAATGGGCAGTAAGAATCAAAACTGTATGGAATGAGAAATTATGCCTATAGGATCCACAAACACCCACGCAGACACACACGCAAGTAGGTATGCACACACACACACTCCTATTTTTCCTAACCCTAAACCTAACCCTAACCCTTACCATAATCCTAACCCGTAACCCTAACCCAAACTCTAAACCTAAACCTAACTCCTAAACCTAACCCCTAATCTTAAAATAGCCTTTGTTCTCATGGGGATGTGGGAAATGTCCCCAGGAGGGAGAATTTTCCTTGTTTTACTATCCTTTTGGGGACACTTGGGGATAGTAGGTCCACACAAGGATAGAAGAACCAACCAACCCACACACCTTCTTACATTTATGATCCACGCCTGCATTAATACTCAATAAGAAGTGAATCCGGATTTCTCTCTCTCTCTCTCTCTCTCTCTCTCTCTCTCTCTCTCTCTCTCTCTCTCTCACTCTCACTCTCACTCTCACTCTCACTCTCACTCTCACTCTCACTCACTCTCACTCTCACTCACTCACTCACTCACTCACTCACTCACTCAATCACTCACTCACACACATAGACTTTTTGGATCCCACCCCTGTTCCCTTAAATACAGGTTATCTGTCATCATTGACACTGGATGGTAAATAGAGAGCCATTTATCAGTCTTATTGAAGCTAGTGGGTAAAGCACTTTACGCTAGCCTTTTCTCTTTCTCTATCTCTATCTCTCTCTCTGTCTCTCTCTCTCTCTCTCTCTTTCTATCAATTTCAATAACATGTAAATTTAAGGGGCTTTATTAGCATGGGAATACATTGCTGAAGAAAAAAATGTATTCGTAAGTGTATGTATGTATTCGTATGTATTCGTATTCTTTGTGGTTCTGTGTAATCTGAGGGAAATGTGTGTCTCTAATATGGTCATACATTTGGCAGGTTAGGAAGTGCAGCTCAGTTTGTCTTCTCTTGAGAGCCAGGTCTGCCTTCGTTAGCCTTTCTCAATATCAAGGCTTTGCATACTGAGTCTGTACATAGTCAAAGCTTTCCTTTAAATTTGGGTCAGTCACAGTGTTCAGGTATTCTGTCACTGTGTACTCTTTTTTTAGGGCCAAATAGCATTCTAGTTCCGTTTTTTTTTTTCTCTCTCTCATGATTTGATTGGGTCATTGAGGCATATCCCACAGTAGTTATTGGGGTCAAATTTGTCTCCACTTTTGTGTATTGGGATGATCTGTCCTTGGTTCCAAATATTAGGGAATATGCCAGAGGATGATGTTAAAGAGATTAAGTATAGCCAATTGGAATTTGTAGTCTGTATATTTTATCATTTCATTGAGGATAACATCAACACCACAGACCTTTTTGATTTGGAGGATTTGTCATGTAGTTCATTCAATGTAATTGGAGAATCCAGTGGGTTCTGGTAGTCTTTAATAGTTGATTCTAAGATTTGTATTTGAACATGTTTTTGATGTTTGATCTTTGTTATAGGGCCAAAAAGATTGGAGAAGTGGTTTACCCATACATCTCCATTTGGATAGATAACTCTTCGTGTTGTTGTTTGTTTAGTGTTTTCCAATTTTCCCAGAAGTGATTAGAGTCTGTGGATTCTTCAATTATATTGAGCTGTTTTTTGATGTGCTGTTCCTTCTTTTTCCGTAGCGTATTTCTGTGTTGTTTTAGTGAATCACCATAGCGAAGATGTAGGCTCAGGTTTTCTGGTTTTTGGTTGGATAGGTTTCTCAATTTCTTTCTTAGGTTGTTGCATTCTTCATCAAACCATTTGTCATTGTTGTTCATTGTCTTTTGTTTTCTGTTTGACATTTTTTTGATTTGATAGGGAAGCTGACAGGTCAAATATACTGTTCAAATTTTCTACTAGCAAGTTTACACCTTCACTATTACAGTGAAATGTTTTGTCCAGGAATTTGAATTTGTTTTTGCCTAATTGTTTTTTGGTAGGTTTCCACATTACTTCCATCTATAGCATTTCTTAATATTATTCAGTTTCTTTGGATTTGATGCCTCATGATTGAGTATTTGTCACAGTTGCGTGTATAAGTGGCAGGGAAGTCAGGCGCAGGAGAGTCAAATAGAGTGTAGAATGGAGTTTTTTAATTATAGTCCCAGTAATCTGCTCCATAACACTCATAGGAAACCATAAAACAAATATGGGTACGATGACCCGTCGCACACCTATACACATAAACACAACACTTGACAAATAACAAAACGATGTAGACTGACCTAAACATGAGAACTTACAGACACACGAAGAACGCACAAACAGGTACAGACTACACAAACCGAAACAGTCCCGTGTGGCGCGACAAACACAGACACGGAAGACAATCACCCACAAACTAACAGTGTAAAACAGCCTACCTATATATGATTCTCAATCAGAGGAAATGAATAACACCTGTCCCTGATTGAGAACCATATAAGGCTAATTAACAATCACACTCCCACATAGAACAAACAACACAGACTGCCCATCCCAACTCACGCCCTGACCAACTAAACACATACAAAACAAGAGAAAACAGGTCAGGAACGTGACAGTATTGCTCTGTCCAAGTAGACTGTGATTTTGCTGTGATCTAAAAGGGGTGTCAGTGGGCTGGCTGTGAACACTCTGAGAGACTCTGGGTTGAGGTCAGGGATAAAGTAGTCTACAGTACTACTGCCAAGAGATGAGCTATAGGTGTACGTACAGTAGGAGTCCTCTCAAAGCCTACCACTGACCATGTACACACAGTGGGGCAAAAAAGTATTTAGTCAACCACCAATTGTGCCTTTTTTTGTGTCTTTTATACTGATAACAAGTTCAAACAGGTGCAATTAATACAGGTAACGGGTGGAGGACAGAGGAGCCTCTTAAAGAAGAAGTTACAGGTCTGTGAGAGCCAGAAATCTTGCTTGTTTGTAGGTGACCAAATACTTATTTTCCACCATAATTTGCAAATAAATTCATTAAAAATCCTACAATGTGATTTTCTGGATTTTTTTTTCTCATTTTGTCTGTCATAGTTGAAGTGTACCTATGATGAAAATTACAGGCCTCTCTCATCTTTTTAAGTGGGAGAACTTGCACAATTGGTGGCTGACTAAATACTTTTTTGCCCCACTATACCCAGCGTGCGACAGAGCTGCAGGAGTTGTGACCCGTTTTTGTTGGTTATGTTGTCGTCGTTGTGCCTAAGGGGGCATATGGGGGAGGGAATGCTGTCACCTTCAAGTAGGTGTTTGTCTCCCTGTGTGCTGAGGGTGTCAGGTTCTTGTCCAGTTCTGGCATTTAGGTCGCCACAGACTAGCACATGTCCCTGGCCCTGGAAACTATTGATTTCCCCCTCCAGGATGGAGAAACTGTCTTCAATAAAGTATGGGGATTCTAGTTGGGGGATATAGGTAGCACACAGGAGTACATTTTTCTCTGTTGAGATTATTTTCTTTTGAATTTCTAGCCAAATGTAAAATGTTCCTGTTTTGAATAATTTTATAGAGTAAGTTAGGTCTACTCTATACAAAATTAGCATAGTCCCTTCCCTGTTTCACACTTGGTAGTTTGGTGGATGGGACTACCAGCTCTCTATAACCTAGAGAGCAACCAGTTGGCCCATCTCCTCTATACCATGTTTCTTGTCTATTTCTTCACAATGTCTATATTTCTGATTTCTTTGATGAAGTCCAGGTTCCTGCTTTTTAGGCCAAAGGCAGATGACCTCAGGCTTTGGATATTCCAAGATGAGATAGTGAAGGCTTTGTGTTCCAAAAAGTGTCCAATGTTGTTAGTTGTGTGGTTTGGCCTCAGACCAGTAGGTGTGAGCAGAGCCTGCTGAGAATTTGGTACATGCCATTGGCTTGGGCTAGTGTAAGAGTGGGGGTTGGGCCTATTTGCCTGCTCACGGCCTCGGCATATGTATGACTTTCATGTTGAGGCCCTCTTTGCGGGAGTGGGGGGCATGGGGTGGGCAGGATGGGCATAGGTCTGATCTGAGGGTGCCTAAATGGAGTGTGGGCATGGTTGGCTTCAGGGGGTGTTGATTGGTTGGGGTCGGGGTGTGGATGTGGCTGGTGGTGCTTTGGTCTGGGTGTAGGTCCTCTTGGCGTGGGTCCTCTATGTGTGGGGAGGGGGGGTCTCGCTGGTCTGGGTGGGGTGTCTGTTGATCTGTTGATTCTGTGTGTTGTGTTGGGGCTGCGGTTGTTGGCACTGTCCTTTAGGTTCCGGGCAAAAGTGGTGCACTGCTGCCTTGCATAGCTGGACCTGGTTGTAAAGACTGTTCAAGTCCAGGGTGGAGTGGCGGGCCAGGTAGACATTTGGTTTTGAGGCACAGTCACGGGAAATACTTGCATTCACCTGCTGTATGGTAGCAGGGTGGAAGTCTTTTCGTGATAGCAGAGTGGAGATAACCACAGGGTGGAGATAACCTCTGAGGTGTGTCCACCTGCTGTTCAAGCTCCACCTGCCTTACCTCTATCTGGGTGAATGTATCCTTCATTTAAATGAGCGAGTAGTGCTCTGTGCTGGGAGGTTGACTTTCCTCTTGGGGTTGCTCGTCTGTGGTGTTGTATAATGAAGAGGTCTAGTCTGACATGCTCAGGGTGGGGGTATCTTTCTCAAGAGAGAGCTTATCCTGCTGAGCTAGCTCTTTGATTATGTGAAAGTCCAGCTGAAACTGTTTGGGGTTGCCCTGTACCATTACTGTTCCAGAATTGTACAGGTTGACGTTGGCTGACTCAGAGTCCTTGTTGTCTAGTATCCTGAGTTTCCATCCATCATCCCCCCCCCCAATATAGCAATAATATAGCACTGCTCCATGCCAGGGGATGGTCTGTGTGGAAGATGAAGTTGCTTATGTTCCCATTTTTATAATAGTGAGCAAAAAGTGTCTCTTGATTTTCCACAAGGAGCTTATTCTTTTACTCTTTTCGTAACTTCAAATGTTTTACATCCATAGGGTACTGTATTGTAAAGACCTCTGAACAGAGGGAGGGGGCTTCAAGGCCTCTGCGTTTGAGAAGGGTAGGCTGTGAAACTCTCCTGCCATTGTTGGGCTCAAGGGCTTTGACACCTCTCACTTCATACCTCAGTGCTAACTGAATTGGCAGTCAGATCTGTTCTGTCCCAGCAAGTTTGTTAGCCTTAACTTAGCATTCAGTCCTTATAAATTTAAATATATCATTGTAATGTATTTTTCTTCTTGGCATTAATAATAGTAGCTTCAGACTTAACAAATACTCACTCAGTTCCAGGTTGGATGGTGTTTTCAGGTTTCTGTTGGTTGTTTACCAGAGCATTTGCTGTATGACTTGGAAATAAGAATCTTTGGTAGTAGGAATCCTCCCAGGGAATTTTGTCCAAAATCAGGCTGTAGGTTTGGAGTGAAGGTTACGTTGTGGAGGGTAGTATCTTGTGTATATCCTTGCCAAAAGATCCAAGTTATTCTAACTCTAAATCTCTCTCTCTCGCTCTCTCTCTCAATCCCTTTCTCTCTGCCTTCTCTTAACTAGATTAGAATACACACAGCTATTCTGGGATCAGTGAAAGGGGAACACAGAGGACTGTGTACTGGTCTCAGCGAAGTTTAACATAGACAGCAAAGTCAGAAGGGACTCAGAATCCAATAGTCCATGTGTTTGGTTGTTTGGCGTTTACAATTGAGCAGCCATATTTACTGCTATGAATGGTCATCTTGACTCTTATTTTTGTCTTCGCCATACTTTCTGCTGACGCCCAATCCCGTATCACAATGCACTAATGTTACCACGAGGATGAGGCCTGTCACACACTAGTAGTGTGTCAATTGTCAGCTGCAGTGTTTGGTAACCATGATGGTGTTCCTACTGTACACACACACACACACACACACACACACACACACACACACACACACACACACACACACCACACACACACACACACAACACACACACACACACACACCACACACACCACCACACATACACATTGGTTTTCCCTAACCTTAAACCTCACCCTTAACCCTAACCTTAACCCCAAACCCCTAAACCTAACCGTAACTCCTAAACCCAACCACTAACCCTAACCATTATGGTAACCCTAAACCTTGTGGGGACCTGTAAAATGTCCCCATTTGTTGGAATGTTCCTTGTTTTACTATCTTTCTGAGAACTTCTGGTCCCCACAAGGATAGTAAAACCAAACACACACACAACACCTAAGCAGGACACTGAGACTGACGTGTCGGACATGTGACATGACAGAGGCACGCATGCATGCTCCGTAGTACACAAATGTGGATAGACAGGCACAAAAAAACACATGTGGACTCACTCATATATATGGGGTTGCACACATACATTTCAAGTAACGGGTCACTCAACAGTATACAAACAATAACTAATGTCAAATGTTTGTAATATGAGCGTTGGGATTGGTAGCCAGACTATGTAAATTGAACGATGGTTGTGTCAGGGTTGAGGTGATTGTGTGTCTTGTCCGTGGGAGTACTTGTCTAAGCTTAGGTTCACATTGAATACAATTCAGAGACACACAAGAGCACCATATCCATTCATATTAGATAACTCTAATAGCCATCATTGATTGTCAAGACATGGATAGTGTTTGAGTTTGAATGAAAATATCCTGGTCCCCCTTGGTGTGACCAACAGACCTCCTTCATGCATTTTGAAAACCATACTTAACCCTCTAAATCCTAATGTGTCCTTGTACCTCCCTATATCACCAATATATCATCAATCATCTCACTCAATGTTTCATTTTCAATGTATGACTAATACGTACAGAGCGATATAGAAGAATCCCCATAAATACTGTATGTATTTGTTAGCGATACTAGCTATCTTAATCCATTGCCACTCAAAAGTGAAACGTCCCTCCTCCCTCTGAAGACAGTTCTACTTTCCCATTCAGCTCAGGTCAGAGGTTGGATCATCTTTTGAAGGCGGAAAAGGTGTCCCCTCAGAATAGTATCTCTGTTACAGCAGTGGCCTAATCCCCCAATTGAAGAGCAATTATAAGTTTAGCAACAGACTTTGAGAAAGTAACCATGTGTGATCTTTCCTTTTTTTCTCACTTTAATTCTGTGACTCCCTGGTGTCTGTCTGTCTGTCTGTCTGTCTGTCTGTCTGTCTGTCTGTCTGTCTGTCTGTCTGTCTGTCTGTCTGTCTGTCTGTCTGTCTGTCTGTCTGTNCTGTCTGTCTGTCTGTCTGTCTGTCTGTCTGTCTGTCTGTCTGTCTGTCTGTCTGTCTGTCTGTCTGTCTGTCTGTCTGTCTGTCTGTCTGCCTGGCTGGCTGGCTGGCTGGCTGGCTGGCTGGCTGGCTGGCTGGCTGGCTGTGGCTCTCCTCCAAAGCCAGGAGGCCTTAAACACACTGCAACCAAACAACAAGAGAACAGGGGGAATAAAAAAAGGAATAAATAGAGTTTGGAGATGGGACCAGCTCTCTTTCTCTCTCTCTCTTGCTAACTCTTTTGCTTTATCTTTGGCTGTCTGTGCCTCCCTCTCTCTCCCTCCTTCTCTCCCTCCCTAACGTGTCTCCCAGGGCACAAGGCTGATTGACTGAGGATTTTTCAGCAAAGCAAACACCCATGGTGGAACACTGTTGGTTGGCGACAACTTTGTGACATAGACCCCCTGTCCCCCCTCTCCCCTCTCCTACCGGATTACCCAGACCTTCATGTTGGGGCTATGCCACTGTCTGTTTGAATTCTCTAAGCCTCCATTGCTAACCCAGGGATGTGATATTTAATTATATATTTACCCAGCTAAACAAGGTGATAAATGGTCCATAAAGACCCCAAAGGGAACCACACTAGTAGAAATAATAAAATAGTTCAAGGGCATGCGATCGATCACATGCTATTAGATCATGAAACAACCACATGATAAAAACGGAATGGGTTAGTCGAAGAGAAAAAATAACTAGCGTCATTAAGTTGAGTCTTTTGATTTAGAGACAGACTGTCCTTTGAAAGTCATAACCTCTGCGAGTATCGCAAAGTTCATTCTAAAGTTTGGTTCTGTAAACGTTGGAACACCTGTGGCCTTTCAAAGAGCAAAGCAGAGCCACCTGCCAAGTCTGAGAGTGAAAGGCTAGCTTTCAACTGCGTTACCTAACATGAGCCACAGTGCGAGATCACAGAGACACTGGACACTGGACAGGTGAGAGAATCTATGACTGAAAAGACTTATGCATCAATGTTTCTGAAAGCCTCTCTGTATCTGAACACTTTTTCGATCCACTGAAGCGAAACAGAAAACACTTTTATGTATTTCTTTTGACTCGGATGCCAAAGTCTGTAACAATACACCGGTCTGTATTTTTAATATATATAGGCGCCTCTTTTGTCTTGTCTTGCCTTTTATCTTTCTCTTTTTTTGCGTGTTGTTTGAAAAAGTTTTCATGGCTTTTTCTTTTTCTTTTGGTTGGAACGAAGCAGACCTGGGGTGGATGGAATGTGTGTGGAAGAGGAGGGTTGGAAAAAGAGAAGAAAAAAGGGGGGGGAGATGTAGAAGAGTGGAGGTAAAGAGGAGAAACGAAGTTTGACGGGGTCAACACTATCATTCGTTGGCAACAAGATACTCGAGACTCCCTAGGCGGCTAGGATAACGAGACAGCACCTCATACCCTCCTAACCACACCCCAACCTGCCCTAACCTCAGAGTTCCTTTACTCCCTTGCTTCCATCCCAACGAGCCAACGCTGGCCTCTACCCTTCTACCCTCCTCTCCTCAGGGCTCCTTCAAAGCAGGTGAAGAGTAAACCGTGTTGAGGTATCTGTATCCATCCCTCTAGGATCGCTGAGGCTTGAGATGAGTTAAACTCAGACTGTTTCCCGGGTTAGCCAGGAGGCTAGTAATTAAGTTATGTTACAGAATAGCACCCAAACATAACCGGACCCCTGCTCATCAAGTCACAAGTTATCTACACTCAGGCATGCACACGTAGTGCATCGGATTCATGTAACAAAAGTAGAAAATGTGATGATTGTGACTTTGTATTTCTTTACTTTGTCTAGATATGATTTTTAACTCAAACAAGCTCATTCACCAACATTAGCCGTTTTGCTACTACAATGTTGCCGCACTTCCTGTGTAAGTCTCAGGTGGCTGGGTATGGGGGGTCACTTGCAGGTTACCCATGACAAATTAAACATGGCGACTTAATTACCGACTGTCACTTCTGGTAATCATGACCACACTAATGTGTCACTCACTCCTCTTCTCTCTATCCCTCTTTTTCTCTCACTCACCCTCCATGTCTCTCTTTTTTCTCTCTAAACAAATCCCCGCATCACTTTTTCTCTATACTTCTTCCTCCATATCCTTCTCTCTCTTCTTCAACCACCCCCTCTGTAATGCATCTGTGTGTAGCTGGTGAGATGAGGCAGGCGCAGGACAGCAGATATGAGTAATGAAAGCAATTTTACTCAATATAACAATACACGTCGTAAAAATACAAGGCCACAAATACGGACCGCAATACAAATAAACAATTACTCACAAAACAAACATGGGGGAACAGAGGGTTAAATAATGAACATATAATTGGGGAATTGAAACCAGGTGTGTAAGATAAAGACAAAACAAATGGAAAATGAAAAGTGGATCGGCGATGGCTAGAAGGCCCGTGACGTCGACCACCGAACGCCGCCCGAACAAGGAGAGGGACCGACTTCGGTGGAAGTCGTGACACCCTCTCTCTTTCTCTCCCTCCATCTCCCTCTCTTCCTTACCTCGCCGCTTGGCTGCAATAACACTATGGGGCCCCATAGTTTATCTTTACTCCCCACAGAGTCAGGCCTAGGCTCTATTACCAACCACGGTTCACGGCTAGCGGGTCACGCCATTTGCCATTGGCTTATTATGATGAAGTTACATACAGCATGTTTCAACCCTCCTCTATCCATCTGTCCCCCCTCTTCCCCCCCCCCCCCCCCCCCCCTTTGTTGTCCACGACCCCAGAGAAGCCTAATTGGGAATTCAGTCATGTGGAGCTAGAAGTTGGTTCATGACAAAGTCTTATTAAGGGATGACAGCGGGTATATAAGACATAGAATTGTAAGTAGTGTTAACATGGAAGAGGGAGAAGGAAACATTGTGTATTTCATACGTGTATCACATGTGCCCTATTGACTTGAACAAGCATGGTGTGTGGGAGTCAGAAAGATTTGGAGGTTTATCATAGCAGTATAACAACAGATGTTTCAAGGTAACACACAGATAAACAGACAGACAGACACCACACACACACACACACAGACACACAGACACAGACCACACACACACACACACCACACACACACACAACACACACACACACACACACACACACACACACACACACACACACACACACAACACACACACATACGCGTTAGTAACATTCCTAAATAACGATTCGTTCCTATTAATTGGTGTTGTGGTACCACTAAGAATACATAGAAAACATAGATCAAAATCAGGGACAAATCAACCATTCCGACAACCATTCAGCTCTTTCAGTTAGGGACTTAAAATCTGTGAAGGTCAACATTATTGACGTGAACTGCACAACAAAACATCTTTCTTTTTGGCTCCAGTAAAGCATGTACCAGTTGGCTGATATGTGTTTTGACTTTAGTGTTAGGAACTAGTTTGGGAGCCTGAGCCGGGCCACCACAGCCCCCACAGTCTGACCACAGTATTCTCCTGTGGCTCAATCGTTTTGTTTAGTGTTCATTCGGCTTGAATGACTGAGGCATTCAATCACCCGTGGCTGTCATGACCGGCTTCAATCACTCGTACAGGCAGAGAGGCGGTCAGAGACCCCGTAGTGATAGCCAGGGCCTGCGTCTGGAAGAATAAAAAGGCTAACGCTAACTAGAAATGAAAGCCTTGCATTCGAAGCTCAACCCCCTCAAGCAAGCCTTACACAGCATGGGTGCAGTATCATGTGTCCATTCATCCATCCATATCATGTGTGTGTGTTGTGTGTGTGTGTGTGTGTGTGTGTGTGTGTGTGTGTGTGTGTGTGTGTGTGTGTGTGTGTGTGTGTGTGTGTGTGTGTGTGTGTGTGTGTGTGTGTGTGTGTTTGGGAATACGATGTGTGGCCAGTCATCACTAAGCTAGGGGGGACGTGAACGTGGGGGAGCTGGCGTGGTGATAGAGGGGTCAGGGTAGAGTGAGAGGAATAGGGTGTCATTCCACCGCTCTAGGTCAGGGTTAATGACAACCAGCGTTCATTCAAATTGGCCAACCGGCAGCGAGAGGTCTTGACCTCATGCCACATGACCCGAGGAGGGAAGCCGTTTCCTCCGTCTCACCCACTGTCTGTTTCTCTAACGCCGCGGCGGTTGTGATATATCTCTCGCCATCACACAAAACAGGACCCTGAAGTCAGAACGGCGGGAAGAAAGAAGGGATGGAGGGGAAGGAGGGTGGAGAGCCCCAGGGGAATCCGCTTTATTTTCCCCTGGCTCTCTGCACTTATGACACTGCTAGACAGATCCCTTTACCCTGGACCCTGGGAGGGAGCGAGGAAGCGAGGAAGATTGGTTCTGGCACTCAGAAACCAAACATGATTTCACATGGCGTGCCGGGACAAGTCGTTTTCTTTTTCTTCATCTCAGGCGCTGCTGCCGCACAGTAGGAAGAAAAGTGGTTTGGAAATTCTATTTATTCGTTTAGAGGAGATAGAATGAATGGAAACGTTGGTTCTTTTAAAATCTCATCAAACCCTCTGGCTGTTTGCAGTTGTGTGTGTGTTGGTTTATGTGTGTGTTTGTTTGTGTGTTGTGTGTGTGTGTGCGCGTGTGCGTGTGCGTGTGCGCGTGCGTGTGCGTGTGTGTGCGTGCGCGCGCGTGTGTGTGTGTGTGTGTGTGTGCGTGCGTGCGTGTGCGCGCACCCTATTTTGTTCCGAAATGTTTTTACATTTTTATTATTTAAGTTCAAATGAAACGATGGTGTCACCAGGACTCAATTTTCCTCTGCTTTCTTTCCCAAATCACCTCTTATTTAGCAACAATCTCTTCATTTAATTCCTCAGAAAAATACATTTCCATAGAGTATAGCACTCCGGTCATCTAATCCATCGATAAAGTTTCCTTCGTTCGTTTGCAGTTTAAACCACCACCACATTCAAACATTGGAACTTTAGATTGCTGACATGCACGACCCAACATTGTTCCTTTGGGAACGAAGCGAGGAGAGCCGGACTAGGTTTGATATCTAAACATAATTTAGAGCATTAGTGCTGTGAAAGAAATAGGACCCCATTCTGGGCCTTTAATTATGTAACAATGTTGACTATTCAAGTGAAATTCCTATGAATATTAATTTCAATTCATTGTTGAGTGTTGATTGTAATTACATGGAAACATGATTTACTGCCAAGATGCTG
This sequence comes from Salvelinus sp. IW2-2015, assembly GCF_002910315.2. Taxonomy (NCBI): domain Eukaryota; kingdom Metazoa; phylum Chordata; class Actinopteri; order Salmoniformes; family Salmonidae; genus Salvelinus; species Salvelinus sp. IW2-2015. Next base: position 16,695,266 of record NC_036876.1, read on the forward strand.
CGCATTAGCCAGGGAGAGAAAAACTGGAGAAGTAAATACCGAAATGAATGCCAATTTTAACATGCAGAGAGGAGGAGGACACTTTTCCCCAATGGATTAAGAGTCTCTAGCCTCCTGTCGTTGCCTGAGATTCAGAGGCGCTTGAAACAATAATTGTCTCTCGATTACATAATAACAAAGGGGATGTCATTTATGTGGTGACCACCACTTGTACATAACGAGGAGTGTGTGCGCGTTTAACACATTTCGATGGAGTTGCCGGAATGATCTTTGTCCGCAACGGTGACCAATTCCAGGGTTAGGTACCACAGTGTACATTAATGTTGCAATTGATAATAATGATCTGTGAAAACTGATGTCAGTCTGTCAAGACAGAGGAAAAATTTAAAGAGCAGTGATAGATAAATTGAGGCCTGCCCTGTTTAATATTCTTATGATGCCGTGAGAAACAAGGGAGGACGGGGGGAGAGGAGGGAGGAGAGGAGGGGAAGAGGACCAAGGGGTGATAGGGGAGATGCCAAGCTAGAGTGGATCTGTGACTGTGTATCGTATTAATGAATCACATTAGCCATTTGTTATGCCATTCATTTTGATAATGACCAAACTAGCTGTTCATTTGTTGCCTACCTCTGTTGTTCTCTCTCTCATGACACACATACACACACTCGCACACACACACATACACACGCGCACACAACCGAGACGAAAGCGATGTGCACCTACTGTGCTGGACAGTGATTTCTAGTACACCCTCTCCTGCTGCCTCATCAGTTGTTCCTGCAGAGCTTTTCTGTGTGGAGAGAAAGGCCTCAGCATTAATGACCTGTCCACTCACTGCTTAGTTCACAGACAGCACTCGATAATGTGTCTGCCGCAACCACCACTGTCTTACTCAGCCTTGTTCTATGTGTTAAATACACATTTGTGTGTATGTCCTTCCTTACATGCCTTTTGCGCTAGTGTTAGCTCACACCTCCCGTAGGGAGGCTGTTCACTCACCTTGTCCTCTTTCAGTATGGGAAGTAGAAGTGAAAGAGGCTACAGCGTCCTTCACTCCTCCTTAGCCATATTTATCACAGAATCAGCTAGCTAGCTGGCCATACTCACTCCCTGTAGGTTTTCAGATGCTCTCAGAGTGAAAGCGTCCCTATGTACTCCATACACAGGTCTTTCATAAGGCGTTTGTGCCTGGTCTTTCTTTATGAAAGGATGTTATTGAATAGGCATACTATGTGTTCCTCTGTGTTAGCCAAACTGACATGTTGTTTGTGTGTGGACAGGCTTTAGGCTTATGACTTCGAGAGTGTCATAGCATTTGGCTACCAGACCCTTTGCAAGCAAACTACTGGAGTTTGCAGCAGTTTGCTTTATACCAAACTGCTCTAGTCAGAGAAATTGACACCGCCACTTGGACTTGCAGTGCACCAACGTCTATCAACTCCCTAAGTTATAGCCCCTTAAGATTCCCCCCTACCCTCTCTCCCCTGTTGTATAGTATACAGTGCCTTCAGAAGGTATTCACACCTCTTGACTTTTTCCACATTTTGTTGTGGTACAGCCTGATTTTAAAGTTGATTAAATTGAGATTTTGCGTCACTGGCCCCATACGCCATAATGTCAAACGTGGACATTTTTACAAATGAATAAAAAATGAAAAGCTGAAATGTCTATAAGAATTCAACCGCTTTGTTATGGCAAGCCTAAATAAGTTCAGAAGTGTTAGCAGTTGATGTTATTCTTTAATAACACAGACCCCAAAGCAAACCAGGGGGAGGAAACAGGTTTATTCGAAGACGATAAATCATAGATGTAATGCTGAGAGGTAGATGGTCGTTCCTTCCCTGTCCTCAGTGATTCTCTCTCAGTTCTCTCTCCACAGAACAAAGGGACAGCATGTCGTTTTATAACCCAGCCCTATCCTGTGGTTGACCAATTAGAATTCCTTGCAATAAAACTGGGCCAATGGCCAAAGGCCAAATAACAAGTATCCTATTTCATACTCAATACATAGACAGATTCCTCCCATGTCTCTGCATTAATCCCCTATTACAGAAAAAACACTATTTCCATTAATCGTTAGTACTCTATTGACTTTTAGTCCTCTGTCGCAGCGTCGTGTATTTATCTTCGAAACATTCTTATAGGAGTAAACGCTTGCTTAACAAGTCACAAAAGTTGTGTGGACTAATAGTATTAAACATGACATCTATTAGTAGATGGGTAAAAAAAATAAAAATAAAACATAGAATATCCCTTTGAGCATGGTGAGGTTATTAATTACACTTTGGCTGTTGGATCAATAAACCCAGTCACTACAAAGATACAGGCATCCTTCCTTACTCAGTTGCCAGAAAAGGAAGGAAACTGCTCAGGGATTTCACCATGAGAACAATGGTGATTTTAAAACAGTTATAGAGTTTAATGGCTGTGATAGCAGAAAACTGAGGATGTAGTTACTTAAAAGTGATAACGCCAGAGAAGCCGGTGTTTGGAGGATATATTAGCACGGGTGCTGTTATGACCGAGAAAAAGTTGAGGGCCGGCAAACCGTGCCAATATATCCTCCAAACATCGGCTTCGAGGGCATTATCACTTTTATAACGGGTTACCAACATATTCAAATAATGATTGACACATTTTCATTAACAATGTTATTTTGATGAATTTATTCATACCATTTCATCCTTCCACAAGATATAGTCCCGATACAAATCTAGGGTTGCGACCCAAGCCAGCTGGTCGTTCATTCAATATAGGTTTGGTTGTCAGAGACTCGATCCAGTCGTTCAGTCTTTTTGTTCTGTATCTATGGACGCGACCCAGTCTTTCGTTCTAAATGTTCCAAAGCCATACTGGCTGGCAACATTCTTATCCCATTCTTAACATTCTTATTGTTTCCATTGAACTTGGCATACAAATAAAGGCATTTTAATTAAGTATATGAAGCGTGGTGCTCTTTTCTTTTTGATGACCAATTTACCCCTTTTACCAAAGCGCACCTTCTGTCTACCAAAATCTACTAACAGCACCTTCCCTTCCTTTTTAACTCTCCATATTTTCAAGCATAGTGGTGACTGCGTCATGTTATGAGTATGCTTGTAATTGTTAAGGACTGGGGAGTTTTCAGGATTAAAAAGAAACAGAATGGAGGAGAATAACCTGGTTCCGTCTGCTTTCCACCAGACACTGGGAGAAAAATTTACCTTTCAGCAGGACAATAACCTAAGACACAAGGCCAAATATGCACTGGAGTTACTTATCAAGACGACATTTAATGTTCCTGAGTGGCCTAGTTACAGTTAAATCGGCTTAAAAATCTATGGCAATACTTGAAAATGGCTGTCAAGCAATGAGCAACAACCAACTTAGAAAATATTGTACCATCCAGGTGTGTAATCACTGCCAAAGGTGACTCAGGGGTGTGAATTCTTATATATATATTATATAGATATTTCTGTATTTCACTTTAAATTTGCAAAAATGGCAAAAAATAAGTTTTTACATGATGGGGTAGTACATTTTATCCATTTGAATTCAGGCTGTAACACAAGAAAATGTGGATTAAGTCAAGGGGTATGAATATTTTCTGAAGGCACATATCCCCTGGGATTACCTCATTTATACTCAAACTGTAACCCCTAAACTCTTTAAACTTAACCCCTGTCCCCTGTCCCACAAATCCCCCTTCCACCGGGCGTTCCTCCCACCTATAGTCCAGCTAGTGACCCCCACGCCGTCTCGTTCTCTCTTGTAGCCGTTCCGCCGAGTGACCTTCTCGGTGGTGAGCCAGCCCCAAGACCCCCACCAGCAGGGATCGCTGCAGAGCTGCTACGACAGCGGGCTGGAGGAGTCGGAGACGCCCAGCAGCAAGGGCTCTTCGGGAGGCCCAAGGCTGGGTGCGCTGCCCCTGCCCGAGGACAGCTACGAGAGGACCACGCCGGATGGCAGTGTCGGTGAGGCAGAGCATATGGAAAATGGTAGGGGCAAACACTAAAGAGCAGATATAAAGTGCAAAACACATTGACACGCATATTCCACATAGAGTATATAGGTGAACACCAAGGTAGATACATGCAGATGTTTTATTTTGTAGGTGTTGCTTGTGTGTAGAGCAAGCAGATGGCTGTGTGCTTTATGGGTGTGTGGTTGATTTTGAAGGTTGATTTTGAAGCAGGAAGGTGAGGTGTGGATCGTTAGGGGGGCGTCGGATGTGTCCTCTGGATATGAATACTGCATATAGTGCAGGCTGAATTTAATCAGAGTTTAATTTGAGACCATGCATGCATTCATCAGGTGAATATAATCTGAAGCATCTCACAGGGAAGTTATTGAATAAGTTTTGCTTTAGCCTTTGATGTGCTCTCCTCGTCTCGTTCTGAAAGACCTCTGCTAATTTGATCAGAGCCGTTTTAGTAGATGTATTAGCCTTATTCATCTTCCCTATTAGATCAAGGCCTTGGAAGTTCCTCTTCCTTTGAGCTACGGTATGTAATTTGGACCGCATCCCTTTTCAATTGCCTGTTGAATTTAATTTGGATTTAAAATATCTACCCGACATGATTGATTTTCTACATGATCTTTATTTGGTTTTTGCTCCGATTAACTTAACTTTGTGAAGGCCAAACTGAAAACACTCACTTCCCATTGTATACATCTGAGGCGTTGAGTTTGATTCTAGAACAAGCTAACTGCAATACAGATTTTCAAGGATACATGTTGGTTCACTGCCCGACGGTGGTTTCTTTGTCTATAATCAGTGGTTTGCAGGTGGAGCTGATTCGCTTGTAACACACTGAAGATTGTAACAGGATGGAGGATACCCTAATTAAGATGGAGAAATGAAAGAAGTTATTGTATTGTACGAACTCGTGCTAGCCTAAGTTCCTCCTCAGACTCTGGTGCTATGGTCATTGAGTAGACACTTTTTTTCCAAAGAGACTTACAGTTTACACATGTACTCAGTGTTATGTAACCTGTGCTGGAATCAAAACCACAACTCTGGTTTTGCAAGACAAGCAGCGGTTATTTTTTATATAGCCGTTGCTGTATCAGTGGTGCTAGCTGATGTATTCTGTGGTATTGGTATAACCAGCAAGGTTTTAGGGGTTAGGGTAATGGACCCACTAATAGTCTGGTTTAGATCTATCAAGCTGTGACCGTCTTAAGACTGTAAGCCTGAGCACGGCGGTTTTACGAGTGGCTGAGGATGAGAATATTCAAATTGTATAAGTCTGCTGTGATTTTCTTGTGCAACGTTTCAAGGCATTGTGCCCCACAGTTTATCTGAAGGCAAGTCAAACCTTGTGATTTATGATTGCAAGGGCATATATGCAGTCCAAATGAAGTCCACCTGGACTTCATTTTGTGAATCACACGTTGACTTGGTTTTCATAATTCATTATCTAACATTTCTATAACGACAATACGAAACAATCATTTGACCAACAGGTTGTGAATCTCTCTGGCTGTGAAATGAACCTGCAGACAGAGATACCAACAGACAGACAGATCCAGACAGGCAGACATACAGATCAAATGTTGAACTCAAGAGTGTCTAAATTATCTTTTTAACTTTGCGATTTGCTGAGAACATTAAAGCTACTTAATGCAGATTAAAAGCGCTTTGGATGTCAGATTGCTCAGGCCTACTCAGTGTGGGCTGGGGTCTGCCCTCGGGGTATTTAAGACCTCGCATTGAGAACAATGGCTGCCCATTACGGACCAAATTATCCTCAATTAAAGGCTGGTTTCAATTTGGTCTGCGCTTAAAGTAATTGCAATGAAGGAATCAATATGAGACAAGCAGATTAGATTCAAACGGGGGATCTGCCTACCAATCAAACCACGGAGGTAAAATACAGAAAGAAAAAAAAACACAGTAAAAAATATTGACATGAAAGTAGAGGCTGATGCCTTTCTATTGCCCTACCGCTCTTTCTGGGAAATAAAGGTAAAACACGGCAAGGTTGAAGAATAACTTTGTATGGAATAAGAACATTTGCCGTGCTGGTTCACACAATCTTAAGGAGGATTAGTTGATTTGTTCTGTGTTTATGTGGTGTGTGTGTGTGTCCTTGTTGCCTTTGTCTTCTTGAGTGTGTGTGTGCCTGTTTCTCAACTACCCTTTTCACCTCTCCACACCACCAACTCTATCTATACCTCTATTATATAAACCTTTTCTCAATTGCTAGAATTAATTGTTTACTAGTGCGACACATGCCATTTGACAGAAAGCTTACACTTTGGCGCAGCATCTTTGCTGCTTCCACTTAAAATCCTGCAATCTGATTAGTTGAGTTCTGACCTCCCATTCCTACTGACAGAGAAAGCTTTCTGCTTTGGAAGAAGTTGAATGAAGGAAAGAGACTGATCAAATCAAATCAAATTGTATTTGTCACATGCGCCGAAAACAACATGTGTAGACCTTACAGTGAAATGCTTACTTACAAGCCCTTAAAAAACAATGCAGTTTTAAGAAAATACATAAAAAAGTAAGAGATAAGAATAACAAATAATTAAAGAGCAGCAGTAAATAACAATTGCGGGGCAATACCTAAATCTAAATCTATGCTATTCAACCGATCACTGCCCGCACATGCTCGCCCGTCCAGCATCACTACTCTGGACGGCTCTGACTTAGAATACGTGGACAACTACAAATACCTAGGTGTCTGGTTAGACTGTAAACTCTCCTTCCAGACTCATATTAAACATCTCCAATCCAAAATCAAATTTAGAATCGGCTTTCTATTTCGCAACAAAGCCTCCTTCACTCACGCCGCCAAACTTACCCTAGTAAAACTGACTATCCTACCGATCTTCGACTTCGGCGATGTCATCTACAAAATAGCTTCCAATACTCTATTCAGCAAACTGGATGCAGTCTATCACAGTGCCATCCGTTTTGTTACCAAAGCCCCATACACTACCCACCATCGCGACCTGTATGCTCTCGTTGGTTGGCCCTCGCTTCATACTCTTCGCCAAACCCACTGGCTACAGGTTATCTACAAGTCTCTGCTAGGTAAAGCCCCGCCTTATCTCAGCTCACTGGTCACCATAGCAGCAGCCACTCGTAGCACGCGCTCCAGCAGGTAAATCTCACTGGTCACCCACAAAGCCAATTCCTCCTTTGGTCGTCTTTCCTTCCAGTTCTCTGCTGCCAATGACTGGAACGAACGGCAAAAATCTCTGAAGCTGTAAACACTTATCTCCCTCACTAGCTTTAAGCACCAGTTGTCAGAGCAGCTCACAGATCACTGCACCTGTACATAGCCCATCTATAATTTAGCCCAAACAACTACCCCTTCTCCTACTTTATTTATTTATTTTGCTCTTTTGCACCCCATTATTTCTATTTCTATTTTGCACATTCTTCCACTGCAAATCTACCATTCCAGTGTTTTACTTGCTATATTGTATTTACCTCGCCACCATGGCTTTTTTTTGCATTTTTCCTCCCTTATCTCATCTCATTTGCTCACATTGTATATAGACTTATTCTTCTACTGTATTATTGACTGTATGTTTTGTTTATTCCATGTGTAACTCTGTGTTGTTGTATGTGTCGAATTGCTATGCTTTATCTTGGCCAGGTCGCAGTTGCAAATGAGAACTTGTTCTCAACTAGCCTACCTTGTTAAATAAAGGTGAAATAAATTTAAAAAATTGTCAGTGATCAGGCCTACCACTGTTGTGTCATCGGCAAACGTAATGATGGTGTTGGAGTCGTGCTTGGCCGTGCAGTGAACAGGGAGTACAGGAGGGGTCTGAGCACGCACCCCTGAGGGGCCCCCGTGTTGAGGATCAGTGAGGTGGATGTGTTGTTACCTACCCTTACCAACTGGGGGCGGCCCGTCAGGAAGCCCAGGATCCAGTTGAAGAGGGCTGAATCACTATATCCCTTCCAAAGGGAGGCTATGCCATTATACTACTACCTTCATGCAGCAGTTGAAGCACACACGGACACGGACACCCCAGTGCTACGTTAACCTGATGCTGTCCATTAAAACGGGGGGTTTCTATGATATAAAAGGGGGAACAAAAGTTAACAGATGGGCGCAGTGCCGTGTAGCCTCGGCACTTGGGCATCGTTAGGGTTGCATGAGAGATGTGTCGTGACATTGGGAGATGCACGGGGTCTTTTGTGTTGCCCTGCTGTGTGTGTCCTCACACCCCCGCCGTCTGACCAGAGTGTCGGGATTAAGGTCAGGGAGGAGGGAAGGAGAAAGGCTACACAATGAATCATGACTACCTCAGTCTGGTTACTCTATCGTTGTGGAGAAATGTATCCAGATTCACAAAGAAAGGATATAGCTGTCAAGAGCTGAGAGAGTGTAGATCAGAAAGCGAAGGAAAGTGGAAAAAAAATGTTGCACAGGTTTACCCTTCACATTGAATTATGCTATCCATAAAACGCTCTACTCCCCAACTCCCTCCGAGCCTGCATGGACTTAGTCATTTTGAAATGTCACACGGTTAAGTCTTCGAGGTCATCGTCACACCTCTCTCTGCTATAGTCTGTTTTTCCCATGTCTATTCCGCCCACTTCGAGGTTGAGTGGCATCCTTGGGAGCCGGACTGTTGGAGTTCTGTTTGGAGAAGCGGTAGAGCTTGTTCCAAGGCTCCAGGAGCCACGTGGGAAATCCTGACACTTCAAATTGGGTCGTTGTCAATCAGAGGAGGCTGGTGGGAGGAGCTATAGGAGGACAGGCTCATTGTAATGGCTGGAATGGAATCAATGTAACGGAGTCAATCGTGGTTTCCTTATGTTTAATGCGTTTGAGACCGTTCCGTCTATTCCATTCCACCCATTACAATCCGCCCGTCCTCCTATAGCTCCTCCCACCAGCCTCCTCTGTTGTCAATGAATGATTCAGCAATGAATGTGGAGGCACAAGGCGCAGTCCACCACCACTGCGGTCCCCTGTCTCTTTCTCCCTCATTCTTTCTCTCTCTCCCTCTCTCTTCCATTCTCTCTACTTCTCACCCCATTTCCGTCTCCCCCATTTCCATCTCCCCACTTAGAAACTACACTACAGAGTTCCATGTTCAGCACATTCCAACACTGTACAGTGAAGCATCCTAATAACTTGATGCTACGGCTGTGTGTTCAGCTATTCATCAGTTTACCCGTCGCTCATTAGATATTCATAAAAGCGGAGTGTCGGGAAGTCAAACACTCCATTAGACAGTTATGGATGGCTAGGGTACGTCTCAGAAGTAGTGTGGGTGGGGTAGGGTTTTGGCAGGTCAGGATAGGCAGAACATTTATATTGCTCTTATTGATCGCAAGCACCGTGAGACCTGTGAATGTTTAATTTCTCAATATAAACCGGCAGCCAGCCAGCACATCGAGAAAATACACCTTTTCCGCATTGTCCTTTCATCTGTAATGTGCAAAGTGTTACATAAGAGGGAGAACACACTATCCACAGTTTGTAGGATATGTTTTATGACATTGATTAGACATTGATTAGATATCCTCCTGTCACAGGGGAGTGACCATATAAGCCATTTCCTGTGAAACATTGTGTAATGTTAGCCTTTTATAACCTAGAGAGAGAGAGACAGAGCGAGTGAGAGAGAGTGTGAGAGAGAGGGGGAGGGGGGTGGGTTTGAGCGAAATATTGTTTGTTATTTAGAGGTAAGAAAAGCATATGTGATTCCAGAGAAAGGTAAAGAGAGAGGGATGAACATGGAGAAGTGGTGGAAAGACTGACCAGGATGCTGCTAGCGTTATCATACGTGGTGTCTCTTGTTTTGCCCGCATCAGTCAGACGTCCTCTCTTCACTCCTCCTCTCTCTCCTTTTCATTCTCTTTTACTTGCTTTCCTGCTTGATGTTGAGAGGGAACTCTGGGTGCTGCCGCTGATTCATAAACACAATCATTAAGTGCCTGGAACCCTGCTCAATGCCACGGGAGATACAAGTGCTACATCGTACCATAGCACTTATAAGTCAGGTCCACTCTCTAGGGCAGCATTTCCCAAACTCGGAACTCGGGACCCCAAGGAGTGCACGTTTTGGTTTTTGCCCTAACACCACACAGCTGATTAAAATGATGAAAGCGTGATGATTATTTGAATCAGCTGTGTGGTGCTTAGGAAAAAAACGAAATGTTGGGGTCCCGAGGACCAATTTTATGAAACCTTATGAAACCCTGCTTTTGGCCTTTCTCTCTGTCTGTCTGTCTGTCTGTCTGTCTGTCTGTCTGTCTGTCTGTCTGTCTGTCTGTCTGTCTGTCTGTCTGTCTGTCTGTCTGTCTGTCTGTCTGTCTGTCTGTCTGTCTGTCTGCTGTCTCTCTGTCTCTCTCTCTCTCTGTTCTCTCTCTCTCTCTCTGTTTCTCTCTCTTTTCTCCTCTCTGTCTTCTCTTCTTCTCTCTCTCTCTCTCTCGTTTCTCTCTTTTCTCTCTCTCTCTCTCTCTCTCTCTCTGTTTCTCTCTTCTCTGTTTTCTCTCTTCTCTCTGTTTCTCTCTCTCTCTCTCTCTGTTTCTCTCTCTCTGTTTCTCTCTCTCTTCTGTTTCTCTCTCTTCTCTATCTCTCTCTCTCTCTGTTTTTCTCTTCTCTCTCTGTTTCTCTCTCTCTCTCCTCTCTGTTTCTCTCTCTCTCTTTCTCTCTCTGTCTCCCTTTGTTTCTCTCTCTCTCTGTCTCTGTCTCTGTCTCTCTCTCTCTCTGTCTCTCTGTCTTTCCTCCAGAGTATCACAGTAGATTATGATATTGTTGGTGTTTCTTCTTCTGCTCTCTCCGTTGTGCCCGTCCGACTGCTGCTTAGGCTGGTTATTAGCGAGTGTGTGGCGCATTGTAGAAAGAACTCAGTCACAATCCGACGGCCAGATGGCAAAGAGAGCCCATTTAATTAAAGCCATTCATATTTCAAGAGCTCAGCAGCACTGGTGCAGTCGCCTGTCTTATTTTCCGACTTGGGTGGAAATGAGGACGGAAAGTGTGTTTGGGTAAAGGTGGAGGACACACACACACATTGGAAACACACACCTATCTTGTGTTGGGTCGGGAGAGGCTATTGGCTGATTTTGGATTAATCGTGTGAATGGATTCATTGGATGTGTATGCCTCAGCACATGTCAGTGTATGCAATCTTGTGTGATGCACACACGTGTGTGTGTGTGTGTGTGTGTGTGTGTGTGTGTGTGTGTTGACTCTCCTCCTCCCTTTCAGAGCAGTGTAGTGGAAAATCACACCATCAATCTGTGTTTTACACACATTTTTTCCCCCCATCGACCTCTACAAGGTCATACCTTCCATGTGTACACACACTGTAGGAGGCATGGGAATAGTTCAAATCAATGCTGCTGTATTTATCAGAAGTGTAAAATCAGCCCCAGGAACAGTGGAATGTCTGCAAACAGGTATATCTTAATCAGTTATGCCTTCTTAACCCTGAGAATGTGTGTGTGCATGCGTGCGTGCGCATGTGTATCAGGGAGCCAGTATGTGTGCATTGCTCTAATGAATGGTAGGAGTTTCTAGTAGGGATTCATATTTTCCCCAAAATCTACCAAGTTTCAATAACGGGACTATTCATATTTATCGCGGGAAATAGTAAAAAAAATTGGAATTGCCCATTTAAAGCATTTTAAACCAAGATCACTATGCCATAATTTTCCCCAAATAAGAGGGGTGCTGGGCCACTTTGGCTGCGCCACTATGTAAAGAACTCAGAGCAAATGAAGCCAATATTTAGAAAAGGGTAACTATCTTTGATCGCCAATAGTGTTGTTGTGAATTGCGAAACAGGCCGTTCATAAAGTCAGAGCGTTAACATGTTCCTCAATTAATTCAGCGCATTTCGGCAGACACAGAACGCATTCAGGATGCACAGAGCGCACACCAAAAGATGGCCTTGTCGAATCACACATACTTTGTAACCATAATCAAATCAAATCAAATGACCAAGCTTGCAAGATAACCTCCTTCAACGAATGACAGAATATCTTTTATGTTTGGCAAAATGTATTTGATGATTATACAGATAGCAGATCAGCTCATGAAAAACTGGGAGATGAAGAGTGGAAATAGTTTAATATATTTGTATCCTTTATTTAAATTCACAAGCCAGTTAAGAACAAATTCTTATTTAGAATGACTGCTTACTGGGGAACAGTGCCTTGTTCAAGGGAAGAAGGACAGATTTTGAACTTGTCAGCGCGGGGATTCAATCCAACAACCTTCATGTTACTGGCTCAACGCTCTAACCACTAGGCTACCTACCACCTCCAATATCAAGGTATCTTAACGGGGACCAAGTTTTTTTTAGTTAAAAAAAAATAAATCAATATCTACTCTCATACCGTTTGTTGATCACACATTCTCTACTGAAGCTCTCATATGGGCAGCAAGTACAAGAAAGCGCAGAGAAGCGGGGGGAAATGTATAGTGGTATTTTGACATGCATAGGCGAGAGACGTGCTTTGATAATGCATCCTATGGCTAACAGAATAAAGTTAGGAATGTTCATGCGAGACAAGAGTCAGGACAGTACAGGAGAATATAGAATGTTCCCTCATGACCCAGAATTGTTAACAGATTTCATGCCTGTGACATAGATGCCTATGTAGTGAATTGTGCATAGGCCTATCAAATGTGTGACTGTCTGAAGAGTCACAATGACAGCTCAAAAAGGCACACAATATTTTATAGGCTATACTGGAGGGGTACCCTGCAGCATAAAAGAAACGTCCCTATTTCAGGACCCTGTCTTTCAAAGATAATTCATAAAAATCCAAATAACTTCACAGATCTTCATTGTAAAGGGTTTCAACATTGTTTCCAATGCCTGTTCAATTAACCATAAACAATGAATGAACATACACCTGTGGAACAGTCGTTAAGACACTAACAGCTTACAGACGGTAGGCAATAAAGGTCACAGTTATGAAAACGTAGGACACTAAAGAGGCCTTTCTACTGACTCTGAAAAACACCAAAAGGAAGATGCCAAGGGTCCCTGCTCATCTGCGTGAACATGCCTTAGGCATGCTGCAAGGAGGCATGAGGACTGCAGATGTGGTCAGGGTAATAAATTGCAATGTCCGCACTGTGAGATGCCTAAGACAGCGCTACAGGGAGACAGGACGGACAGCTGATCGTCCTCTGGGTGGCAGACCACATGTAACAACACCTGCACAGGATTGGTACATCCGAACATCACACCTGCGGGACAGGCACAGGATGGCAACAACAACTGCCCGAGTTACACCAGGAACGCACAATCCCTCCATCAGTGCTCAGACTGTCTGCAATAGGCTGAGAGAGGCTGGACTGAGGGCTTGTAGGCCTGTTGTAAGGCAGGTCCTCACCAGAAATCACCGGCAACAACGTCGCCTATGGGCACAAAACCCACCGTTGCTGGACCAGACAGGACTGGCAAAAAGTGCTCCTCACTGACGAGTCGCGGTTTTGTCTCACCAGCGGTGAATGTCGGATTCGCATTTATCGTTGAAGGAATGAGCGTTACACCGAAGCCTGTACCCTGGAGCGGGATCAATTTGGAGGTGGAGAGTCCGTCATGGTCTGGGGCGGTGTGTCACAGCATCATCGGACTGAGCTTGTTGTAATTGCAGGCAATCTCAACGTGGTGCGTTACAGGGAAGACATCTTCCTCCCTCATGTGGTACACTTCCTGCAGGCTCATCCTGACATGACCCTCCAGCATGACAATGCCACCAGCCATACTGCTCGTTCTGTGCGTGATTTCCTTAAAGACAGGAATGTCAGTGTTCTGCATTTGCCAGCGAAGAGCCCAGATTTAAATTCCATTGAGCATGTCTGGGACCTGTTGGATCAAAGGGTGAGGGTTAGGGAACTTGCAGGTGCCTTGGTGGAAGAGTGGGGTAACATCTCACAGCAAGAACTGGCAAATCTGGTGCAGTCCATGAGGAGGAGATGCACTGCAGTACTTAATGCAGCTGGTGGCCACACCAGATACTTACTTTTGATTTTGACTCTCCCCCCTTTGTTCAGGGACACATTACTCCATTTCTGTTAGTCACATGTCTGTGGAACTTGTTCAGTTTATGTCTCAGTTGTTGAATCTTGTTATGTTCATACAAATATTTACACATGTTAAGTTTGCTGAAAATAAACGCAGTTGACAGTGAGAGGACTTTTTATTTTTGCTGAGTTTAGCTACCGTGACCATCTTCATTGACCCTTTTTGCACTATCTTTTTGACTCACCACATGCTGCTTTTGTTAATAATCTATCCTTTTTATCTATTATTTTTGTCTATTATTTTCCCTAGTCACTTTATTCCTACTTATGCAGTATCTACATATCTACCTCAATTACCTCGTACCCCTGCACATCGACTCGCTACTGGTACCCCGTGTATATAGCCAAATTATCGTTACTCATTGTGTACTTAGTATTACTTTTATTATTATGTGTTATTACTTTTCTATTATTTCTCTATTTTCTTTCTCTCTGCATTGTTGGGAAAGGCCCTTAAATAAGTGTTTTACTGTTAGTCTACACCTATTGTTTACAAAGAAATTTTATTTGATAATGTGTAAAAAAAAAAAAAGCATTTTTTTGGGGGGGGGGGGGGAATCTAATACTGCACATGTTCTGTGGGGCCTGCATTTTTTCCGACATTGGGGAAAATGGTCATTTCCCAGGTCTTTATTTTTTTACAGGAAATGTGAAGAGTGTTCCTGGGACAGGCCTGGGATCCCGGTTACCCATGTTAATCCTTAGTCTCTAGCTAGCTCGATGCACTGTATGCCTAGAGCCCCTCTCCCCTTCTCTTCTCTCCTCTCTCCTTCCCTCCCTCCCTTGGTTCTCCACTCCTCTGTTGCTCACATCATCATGAGGCGAGAGCGAGAGAGCGAGGGAGTGAAAAGGATCGAGGGAAAGTCAAAGAGCGAAGGGCGTGTGAGGTGAAGCTGCTGTTTGTGGCGGGGGAGCAAACCAGGCAGGTATTCAAATCAATTGCTGGTGTCATATACAGTATACATACTACCATACAACAAATGGCCAGTCAGACCAGCTAGTCTATAAGCTACCAGTACAGCGTAGAGTCTCCTTCCTAAACCTCAGTCAGTAACAGAAAATAGTACAAGAAAAGAAGAAACACTAAAAAGATTAAAAACCCATGCTCCAGAGGTTGGCTTTCTGCTCTGAGCTGTGGAAGAGAAACACACACTCACACACACACACACCGAGCATTGTGGTGTTTGTGTGTACCGAAGCACAGACTGACTCCCACTCCGACCGAGGTGGATTTATCTAGGTCTGGGGGAGATTAGAGTAGGGATGCTGCAGCCATTCTAAGACTAGTACAAAGAGAAGCACCACAGAGAAGAAGGTGGCCATTTTGTTGGAGGGACATATTTTTCACATTTAGCCCCTTTCATTGTTATAAGTCTGAGTTCACTATCTGTGTATAGTAAGAAACAGGTAAGCTAGAGCTGTAGTCATTCCAGGAATAGTGAATATGAAAGAACCACAGGAAAAGACACCAATGTTTTTTTTGGGGAAAATAGGTTTTCACCTCAAATATTGCCACTCCTAGTCGAGTATTACAATGTATTCTTTCATATCGTTTCCACTATGTCTATGGATTGACAGAAATAGACAGGCACGGGCTTGTGGGCAACACAGAGGGACTAGCATGGTCTTTCAAGCCACATTGGAAGGAAACATGTCTGTTTTGTGAATGAGGGACAGTACAGTCCTACCAAACCTTTGTATACAGCTGGACCTTTTGGGTGCAACCAAGCGTCAACTAGCAATTTGGCCCGCTTCCGAATCACACTGGCACATGCTATTTGGGAGAAAAATCACCCTCCGCGACAGATGTTGATTTGAAATGTTCCTGCTTTTTATTTTTATTTTTTTATTTATTGTTGCTTTGCTCCCTCAATCTCTCTTCGTTTCAGCGGGAGAAGGGGGGAAAGGTGGGCCAGTTTTCAATGAAGACAAACGCCTTGGAGGCGCTCAGCCAAGTCCTCCCCCTCCTCTCTGTTTCTGTCCTTCTGTCTCTCCCCTTCACTCTGTCTCTCTCTTGTTCTCCCTCCCTTTGTTCTATTTTCTTCTCTCCTCCCATCCTCTTTTCTATCTCTCTGCGTCTCTCCTCGCTTTCTCGCTCTTTCTCTCTCTGCATTAGCACAATTAGATTTGCGTGAGTGTGTGTGTGTGTGCGAGTGTGTGTGTGTGTGTGCATGCATGTTTACGTGCGGTAAACATGTTCAATGGGGTGGAGGCCGCAGGGCGGGGGAGGTGTATGTCGGTGCGCGTTGACGCGTCGGGGGGCTGTGTTGGCAGAGATGGGGCACAGTTGGTGCCATGTCAACTTCAGTGTGAGACACATGGCACAGGGGGTACCCAGCTCACCAATCAAGAGGGTAGTTGCCAGCTGCATATCACCCTCTGTCTGTCTATGTGTGTTGTCCATCTGTCTCTTCTCTCTCTCTTATCTGTTTGTATAAGGCAGTATAGACTGAGTGTACAAAACTTTAGGAACACCTTCCTAATATTGAGTTGCATCCCCTTTTGCCCTGAGAACAGCCTCAATTCGTCGGTTATTGAACTCTACAATGTGTCAAAAGTGTTCCACAGGGATGCTGGCCCATGTTGACTCCAATGCTTCCCACCGTTGTGTCAAGTTGGCTGGATGTCCATTGTATGTTGGACCATTCTTGATACACAATGGAAACTCTTGAGCATGAAAAACCCAGCAGCGTTGTAGTTCTTGACACACTCAAACTGGTGCGCCCGGCACCTACTACCATAACCCGTTCAAAGGCACTTAAATATTTTGTGTTGCATATTCACCCTCTGAATGGCGCACATACACAATCCATGTCTCAATTGTCTCAAGTCTTATAAATCCTTTTATAACCTGTCTCCTCCCTTTTGAAGTGGATTTAACAGGTGACATCAATAGGAGATCATAGCTTTCACCTGGTCAGTCTATGTCATGGAAAGAGCAGTTGTTCCTAATGGTTTGTACACTCCAGGTATATAGCTATCTGTGTAATTTTACTCTTCAGTATTTGGCGTTGTATCATGCATATGTGTGCGTGTCTGACTTTGTGTATACGTGTGTATTTCTGGACACGTGTACGTCTGTGTGTGTGTTGTCCCCAGTGTGTTGCCCCATCAGCATTAGTTTGGCAGAGCTGTGTGGTGGGGGAATAGGCATGAGGTCTCTGTGCTTTAAGAAAGGCCTGCTCTAGCTGAGTGTCTCTCTCAGGAGGGTATGGAAGTGCGAAGGAGGGCCTCACAACACAGGCTGCATGGGGCTGCATGCCAAAGAACTACACCAGGGGCGGATAGATAGCCACAGAGAGAGGGAAGGAGAGAAAATCAAATAATAGAGAATGATCCAGCTTGAGGAACATGGTGAGAGCGCGCTGAAATATAGAGTTATACACAAGGCACAAGGCTTTGTATATATAGTATAGTACTATATATACATGTACTGTATAGATGCACATACTGTTTTGCTTTTTGTGTATTGATGTGTATATTTTTTTCTACAGGGCTCACCTGGTCTCAGCATGACTCCCTGTCAAAAATACCAAATATACACATGCATGTGCACACGCAGAGGTACC
Organism: Salvelinus sp. IW2-2015; assembly: GCF_002910315.2. Lineage (NCBI taxonomy): Eukaryota > Metazoa > Chordata > Actinopteri > Salmoniformes > Salmonidae > Salvelinus > Salvelinus sp. IW2-2015. Next base: position 16,712,847 of record NC_036876.1, read on the forward strand.
TACAGAGGTATAGCAGTCATCTGTATGTAATAACCTGAGCAATGTGTTTCCCTTTAGCCCTGGCTTAGCTCTGGTGTTTGTTCCCTGGAATTTCTCAAAGGCTTCCAGTTGCCGGCAATTTAATTTGGCGGTGAAGGTATGTGGCCGTGATTATAGCAAACAATCAAATGTACGATACAGCAGAAAATTCAAACGAGGGCGGAATAGGTGAACAAGATTTTCCAAAGCCCATACAACAAACCAAAACCAGAACGGACCTGCTTAAAACCAATATACAAGAACTGACTTCATTCACTGTGTGATTACCAAAATTGGTCAATAGTAGACAATGTTTTAGGTTTGTGTGTGTGCGAGTGTACGTGTGTTTGGAGAAGAACAGTTAGTTCAGATGCTGACAGGGTCTACAGGAATTTGCCTGAAGGAGAAAGAGAGGGAGGATATCTGCTTCATTTCTCTGCCATAGCTGAAGTCTGGTCTACTTTTGACAAATGAGAGTGGATGTTTGTCAATGGGTTCAGTGTGTTCGGATAAACGTGTGTGTTGTTTGCAACTGTAAGCTTGTATGTGAACATACCACCTCTCTACTTGACCTTTTGTGGCATGTTTAGGGCATGTGTCTTGCTTTGTTTTAATTGCATCTGAGTGCTTTTGACATGTGTCGGTGTTGCGTGTATTCACGTGTGTTTATATATCTTTGTCTCTCTATGTGTGACTGTGGGTGTGTGCTTCCCTGGGTTTCTTTGTCTCTGCGTGTGAGTGCATAACAGCTTGACTGTGGCTTAACCTTTGCCATTTCAGTCTCTTCCCAGTGTCTTCTCATGTCATCATAACCTTCCACTCCTAAAGCTCCCTTCACATAATGTCTCTTACAAGAGAATAAGCCAGTAGGAAGCTGGAAACCACCAGTGACCGACCCTGAACCCATGGCATTTAACCCCACTCACTTCAACTCTTAAGCACATTCACAGAAAGAACATTGAGGCCCGTAGCATTTGAAGTGGTTTATTGTGTTGCATTGATTCAGACATTGTCACAATGAGAGGTTTTAATGTATTGTCATATCATACAGTAGGTGAACTTGTTTGTATATCCATTCATAGACAGGACATGGCTTGCATGACCCCAAGGATTGAATACTGTGGAGGAACCGTGATTCTGTTGCTGGCTAAGGCTTCAACCACTAATAGAAACAACCTGAATTCAAGCACTACTTAAATCACGGTGCGTAGGCCTATGTATGTGCTGTAGACATACGCACACCAAAGCCCCTTTGACACACACTTGGAATGACAAAGTGACTGATCAAGGACCTGCACAGAACGTTGTAGCCCTGTGGCAGCGTTAGTCCTGGTGATGCACGTGTGTGTGTTTTGTGTGTGTGTGTGTTTGATTAGTATTAAAGACAGGGCTTGGCCCCTGGCTCAGAGACCTTTTAGGTAAGTGACAAAGTGCTCAGAGCTGATCTGGGGTTTGTGGCCAGACTTCGAAGTACCTGCTATCACATCAGCCATCAGATCACTTTAATTACCTCAGAGAAATTAACACACACACACACACATTTTAAGCAGGTTGATTGATTGGAGAATTGTATGAATAAAGAAATGCTAACCTGATTGGCTGGCTGTTGCCCAAAATCACAGTGACTTGATGTTCTATATCTATACCCATCCCTAGGGTCTGTGTTTGTGTGTGTGTGTGTGTCTGTCCATATTTACATGTATTGATCTCTGTGTCCGACCGAGGACAGAGAATTGAATTGATAGAGATAATGCAGAATAAATGGGTAGGATGAATGTTGCATTGCATCTCACCACCTCCCGTTTCTTCACTGTCACGACTGAACCTTCCACATCCCCTCCGAATAAGAGGAAAGAATCGTGACACTTTCTTTCCGTTTCCTTTCTCACAGTTTCCGTTTGACAGCGTTTTTTTTAAATGCAGTTCTCCAGTTGGCAGGCTTGCCAAATAAATCTGTCCCTGTATCAAGATATATTACTGACCACGGGCGCTTCGGTGGAGAGCAGGATGGAGTCTGTGTGCGTGCGTGCGTCCGTCCGTCCGTGTGTGCGTGAAATGTGCATATTATGTGTGTTTGTGTGTGTGTTTGTCAAAAGAGATGCATCAAATTCTCAGAGCAACAATACCACTATGGCACAGATCATTTCTTCTTCCCTATTTTTCATCCTTCTCCCCCCCTACTCTCCTCCTCTCCCCTTATGAAAATAGATGAAAGCATCTAACAATGGGAGAAGAGGATTATCCCTCTCTTTCTCTCTCTCTCTTTCTCTCTCTCTCTGTCTTTCTCTCTCCGTCTCCTCCCCTCACTCTTTCTCTCTCTGAGGACACTAGTATTTTGAGATGGAAGGAGGTGTGACTGGTGAAATGATTAAGATAACATAGTTTACCGTAGGTGTCTCTCTGCCCCAGGGCAATTCCATGTGGGTGGTTTTGGGGAGTAGTGTGTATAGACCGGTAGTCTCACGCTATATAGGGTGACCTTCTTGAACACAGGGGGACACCCCCAGGGGTTAATATAGTACACACACAACAACTTGTCCAGACACACACACCGACAACCATTTGTCCAGGAGGCACAATAACCCAGCGATTTGTTCCTGTGGAATTTCATTACTCCCTTTCCCTACTGACAAGGTTTCTTATTTCCTTTTTTTGGTGGGTTTTCCTTCAGTTACGGAACTCAATTGCTCAGGGTCACATAGGCCTTGAAGAAAACCTGATGCCAGCAGGTAGTATTATACCACTTTTTATATGCTGCTTTTACAATTTTCTTTCCCTCCTACATTCATAGTATTGGAATATATTTTCATTTTCTAAGCTTTCACAAAATATCCAAGAGTCACAGTAGATACAGAGGGCAATGTTGCACAGAGTGTATTGTTCAAAATGGCTATAGAGTACTCCATATGGTTTTGCGTATTTTCTGAAAGAGTTTTTTTTATTTTTTTATCAAGGCTCTTTCCATTTCCCATTCTACTCTAGCTGGCCTCCTTAGTGTACAGGAGGCATGAAGTGCACATAAAGACTAGCATTAGTACATGCATGTTTTATGAAGCCTCAAAGCCAATTCACGCTACTTCAGCCAACTTTAGATGACCCGTTTGTGTCTGTGTTTCTTTGTGGTTGTGAGTGGGAGTAGCAGTGTGTGGAGAAAGGATGGCATACGTGCTTGTTCTTCGGTGTATTGCAGTATTTCTTGTTTACGAATAGGAAAACGTATGTATGTATGTGTGAATGGTGACATTTGTGAGTGTGTGCATGTGTCCCTCCCAGACGAACTTAACACATTCTATGCTCGCTTCAAGGCAAATAATACCGAGCCATCCAGGAAGGCTGTCACTGCTCCGGACAACCAGGTGCTTTCACTCTCTGAGGCTGACTTGAGGAAAACTCAAAAGAGTGAATACTTATAAAGCCGGGCGACCCAGATGGCATCCCTGGCCGCGTCCTCAGAGTGTGCACCGAGCAGCCGTCTGGCGTCTTCTCAGACATCTTCAAATTGTCCCTGTCCCAGGCTGTAGTCCCCACTTGCTTCACGCAGACTACCATTGTCCAAGTGCACGACACCAACTCCATAATCAAGTTTGCTGACCACACCACGGTTGTAGGCATGATAACCAATAATGACAAGGCAGCCTATAAGAAGGAGATAAGGGAAGGAGCTGATTGTTGAGTTCAGGAAGCAGAGGAAAGAACACGCCCCGATCCACATCAACAGGACTGCAGTAGAGAGTCAACAGTTTTAAGTTCCTTGGCATGCACATCACCACGGACTTGGACCAACAACACCACCACTGTTGTCAAGAGGGCGCAACAGCGCCACTACTTCAAATGGCATGCCATCCCCCGGGTCCTTTCCAAATACTGCCACTGCACCATCGAGAGTGTCCTGACCGGTTGTGTCATGGCATGGCACGGAAACAGGAATGTCCTGCAGCATCCTCAAGGACCCCACACACCACAGCCACGAGCTCTTCACTCCCTGACCATTGGGCAGATGGTATTGGAGCATGAGGTCTGATACCAACAGGCTCAGAGGCAGTTTCTATCTACAAGCCATCAGATGGCTGAACACTTGAACTTGACTGACCACCTGCACACTGACATATCCGCACCTTAGCCACACACCCACACACACCACACACACACACACACACACACACACACACACACACACACACACACACACACACACACACACACACACACACACACACACACACACACACACACACACACACACACACTTATATACACTCATGTTACACATTCATCACAATTGCTGCCCCCTTTCTCTGATAGTGTACTATAAATTGTGCCTTCCTGTGTTATACTTATGCATAAATGTTTATTCAATTCTACTGAGCCATTTCCTTTATGTTCATGGTCTTACCTTTTATTATTTCTTATTGTTGTTGCATTGTCGAGAAGGAATCCGCAAGTAAGCATTTAGTTGGAAGGTGCATACCGTGTGCATGCTGTACGACTAATGAAACTTGAAACTTGGAAAACTCACATGCAAGTGTGCACAAAATTTTTGCACAGTCACACACTTATATAACTCATACACAGGGAGGCATACTTCAATTGAATGTCAATAAACGGAGAAGAAGAAAAAAATACATTATATTCTTTATTCCAGGCGAATAGGCTACATTCTCTATCTCAGTCTCTCTCTCTCTTTCAAATGGGGGGATTTGAAGTTGCATTGTGATTTGAAATGACATGTCACCAACAGAGTGCTAGGTCAGGGAATAAATTGGCACAGGTTTATAGTAAAATAAAACATAATGTATGACAATTGGAAAATGATTTTTGTGTGCTGGAACATTTCACTGTTGTGTTGAGATGAATTTGCATTGACATAGTAATGGATGTGTTTGATGTTCCTTTGCCTCTGTGACTTGATACCTTTTATTTGAGTCCTTTTCCATAATTCAACGTTTCTCTGTGTATGTCTTCTTATTCTGGAGTACCTGTTCTGTTCTCGCTATATAGTTTCTCACAGACAGCGAAGACATACACACACTTCGTTACCACCCTTTTGGGAGGGGTTGTTTTCACCTAGAGGTGACAAGCCAGAAGTCAACAACTTATTTTTTTACCTTCATTGTTTACCTTGGCTCAGCCTTTCAAGTCCACTAAGGGGGAAATCCCCTCACAAAAGACCGACAGAAATATGCAGTTGGACAATGAAAGCACTGTGAAGGGTGGATGAGTGTACCATACCTTAAGAAGGGGCCACAGACCTCCATTCATCCCGCCCAAAAAAAAGCGCAAAAAAGAAAAACAGACAATCACCACAAGGTCACGTGACACCGAGAGAAAGAAAAAGAGAGATTTAGAGGAAAAGGGAGGGGGCATTTTGTTTCTTTCTCCCGGACTGGAAAAAAGGATTAGCTTGATCGTTAAACCCAAATAGACACACCTGGTTTAGGGGCCCTAGCTTTGAGACAATAGGTGTGCCCTTTTCCTCTCTCTCCCTCTTTGTTTGCCATCTCACAGACAGTAATGGCTCGGGCCGGAACAATACCACAATACCTTTCTGACTTCTCTCCTCGCTGGCTTAAGCTGGCCCTCCGGCAGGTCAGTAGGGCCGTTTAACAGTTTAGCAGTAGAAAATGGACACAGGATTGACTGGAGGGTGAGACAGATAGGAATGTTTTTCAAATTGAGGATTTATAATAAACAACGGTCAAAAGATAATTAGTAGATTAAGTTATGTTTGGATGTTTTGAAGGCCACATTATTTTAGCTCCATGTGACGCACTCAATCATTGTCTTTAGTACTGATGTAGTTTTTCTTTTCTTGGATCACTTTTTTGTACTTCTCCTTTTTAAAGTTGTCTCTATCTAGCCCTCTCCCTCTCTCTTTTTCTCACCATCTCTCTCTCTCTCGCTTTCTCTCAATTGTCACTCTTTCCACATTTGTTTCATCTGCCGGCATGCGTTTCAAGGCAAATCTGATCACGACACCATCTTGCTTCTACCGTCTTATAGGCAGAAACTCAAGCAGGATGTACAAGTGACTAGAACCATTCAACGCTGGTCTGACCAATTGGAATCAACACTTCAAGATTGTTTTGATCACTTGGTCTGGGATATGTTGCGGTCAGCCTCAGAGAATTACATTGACCTATATGCTGACTCGGTGAGGGAATTTATAAGGAAGTGCATTGGAGATGTTGTACCCATTGTGACTATTAAAACCTACCCTAACCAGAAACCGTGGATGGATGGCGGCATTCGCGCAAAACTGAAACCACGAACCACTGCATTTAACCATGGAAAGAAGTCTGGGAATGTGGCTGAATATAAAGAGTGTAGTTATTCCCTCAGCAAGGCAATTAAACAAGCGAAATGTCGGGAAAAGGGACAAAGTGGAGTCACAATTCAATGGCTCAGACACGAGACGTATGTGGGAGGGTCTGCAGGAAATCCCGGACTACAAAAAGAAAACCAGCCATGTCACGGACACTGACGTCACGCTTCCAGACAAAGTAAACACCTTCTTTGCCCGCTTTGAGGATAATACAGTGCCACCGTCGCGGCCCGCTAACAAGAACTGCACTCCCCCCTCCTTCTCCATGGCCGACGTGAGTAAAACATTTAAACGTGTTAACCCTCGCAAGGCTGCTGGCCCAGACGGCATCCCGAGCCGTGTCCTCAGAGCATGCGCAGGCCTGTTGGCTGGTGTGTTTACAGACATATTCAATCGCTCATTATCCGAGTCTGCTGTCCCCACATGCTTCATGGAACCAACATTGTTCCTGTACCCAAGAAGGCAAAGAAAACTGAACTAAATGACTACCGCCCCGTAGCACTCACTTCTGTCATCATGAAGTGCTTTGAGAGACTAGTCAAGGATCATATCACCTCCACCTTACCGGCCACCCTAGACCCACTTCAGTTTGCATACCGCCATAACAGGTTCACAGACAATGTAATTGTCATCACACTGCACACTGCCCTATCTCACCTGGACAAGAGGAATACCCATGTAAGAATGCTGTTTATTGACTACAGCTCAGCATTCAACACCATAGTACCTTCCAAGCTCATCATCAAGCTGGAGGCCCTGGGCCTCAACTACGCCCTGTGCAATTAGGTCCTGGATTTTCTGATGGGCCACCCCCAGGTGGTGAAGGTAGGAAACAACATCTCCACCTTGCTGACCCTCAACACTGGGGCCCCACAAGGGTGCATGCTAAGCCCCCTTCTGTAATCCCTATTCGGTGAACGATGCGTGGCCATGCACGCCTCCAACTTAATCATCAAGTTTGCAGACAACACAGCAGTAGTGGGCTTGATTACCAACAACGACGAGACAGCCTACAGGGAGGAGGTGAGGGCACTCAGAGTGTGGTGTCAGGAAAACAACTTCTCACTCAATGTCAACAAAACAAAGGAGATGATCGTGGACTTCAGAAGGAGCAGAGGGAGCACCCCTCTATCCACATCGATGGGACAGCAGTGGAGAAAGTGGGAAGTTAAGTTCCTCGGCGTACACATCAACGACAAACTGAAATGGTCCACCCACACAGACAGTGTGGTGAAGAAGGCGCAATAGCACCTCTTCAACCTCAGGAGGCTGAAGAAATTTGGCTTGCCAACCAAAACTCAAACTTTTACAGAGCCACAGTTGAGAGCATCCTGTCGGGCTGTATCACAGCCTGGTACTGCAACTGCTCCGCCCTCAACTGCAAGGCACTCCAGAGGGTGGTGCGGTCTGCACAACGCATCACCGGGGGCAAACTACCTGCCCTCCATGACACCTATAGCACCCGATCTCACAGGAATGCAAAAAAGATCATCAAAGACAACAACCACCTGAGCCACTGCCTGTTCACACCGCTACCATCCAGAAGGCGAGGTCAGTACAGGTGCATCAAAGCTGGGACCGAAAGACTGAAGAACAGCTTCTATCTCAAGGCCATCAGACTGCTAAACAGCAATCACTAACTCAGAGAGGCTGCTGCCTACATGGAGATACAATCACTGGCCGCTTTTTAAAAAAATGGATCACTAGTCACTTTAATAATGCCACTTTAATAATGTTTACATATCTTGCATTACTCAAATCATATGTACAGTATATACTGTATTTTATATCGTCTATTGCACCTTGCCTATGTCGCTCGGCCATCACTCATCCATATAGTTATGTACATATTCTCATTCACCCCTTTTAAATATGTTTGTATTAGGTAGTAGTTGGGGAATTGTTAGATTACTTGTTAGATATTACTGCAATGTCGGAACCAGAAGCACAAGCATTTTGCTACACTCGCATTAACATCTGCTAAACATGTGTATGTGACAAATAATATTTGATTTGAAGAGAAGATAGAATTGCAGAGGGACTGACATATTGACAGAAGACGCCTCTGCACCTCCAATGAGCTGACAGAACAGAGCATCCTAATACGGATGATGTGCCTGCAAATCCACTCACAATACCAGCAAACATCCACCTGCCAAACACCCCCCCCCCCCCCCACACACACACACACACACCCCAACAGCCCCCCAAGCCAAATAAACAGAGACACAAATTTGAATTAAATTCTACAATCAACATCCCTACCATCCTGCATACAAGGAATACAAGCTCAACCATCTGTGTTTAATCTGAACAATAGTCACAGAGACTAACATATTGTAGTGTACACACACACACACACACACAAACAAACGTCACACACACATTCATTATATCTCACATCCCCGCAATGCTTAAAGTCTTAACGCCAGATTGACACAACTCTAGGTCATTTTAGGTCATTTATCTTACAGTAATCAACAGCCAACACTGTTCAGATAGACATTGGATGTTAATAGCTCCGTTTCCCCACACTTTCTTGGGGCTCTGTTGTTTTCCACACAATGATAGAGAAGAGTGAGAGGAGAGGTTGCGTAATCGTTGAAGGGCTGTTGAATATGCATGGTCCCACCGGTACCTGCCTTCCGTACACTACCTGAGCTGTTCATACATAATCAAGTGTGTTCTTATAGCGCCCTTTACGTAAGCCCAGGAGCATGAGTGTGTGTGTGTGTGTGTGTGTGTGTGTGTGTGTGTGTGTGTGTGTGTGTGTGTGTGTGTGTGTGTGTGTGGTGGTGTTGTGTGTTGTGTGTGTGTACATGTGGTATTCTCTATACACCGAACAGGTGGAACAGGGCATTCACATTACTGTACAGAGATACTGTGCTAAGAGGCTTAACTCAATGCTAATAGTGTAGGCTATATACTGTACTCTATAGTTTCCCGCCCACACATAGAGTAGGAATTTCATATGAGGCACCTATGGTCAGAATGAATTCACGATTGGAGAAATACGTTAAAGGCTTCATACTTTTTAAATGTACTTCACTTTTTCCTCTGGTGTTTTCATTATCTTACAAACACCCGCACATACACGCACGCATGCACATATAGGAAGCACAATTATATTATCTTAGCCATGACCTAAGCTCACCCAGAACACCAGATGACGTTCTAATGGTGTCCACTGGTATTGTCAGAGACAGAGTGGCGTGGACCAAAGTTATCCATTAAACCAAGCTAGATGTCAGAGCTCCTTAATGGCCAGTGAGTGGGGGTTTAGAACCTTTCAGCCAGTTAAATTTAATTTAATGGCCTCAAAGTTTTAATGTTATTAGAGAGAGCGAGAGAGGGAGAGAGACATGAATGATTGGACCTTCATCCCCACACGTTGTGAATCTGAAGTCATGCCAGCGACGCATAAATCATCTTAATCCCTGAGCTGCTAAACACATGGCGAGGGCAAACACACGCTTGAGCGCTCACACAAACACACACACATGCACACAGACACAGACGTGCGCACACATATATACATGCAGGTCACACAGGCACACGCAATCGTATGCACACATACACACACTCACACTTCACTTGTTCCCTGCGTCCACACACAGCTCTCCAAAATCACCTTTAAACGACTTCTCTTCATTTTAAAAATAGTATTTTAGGAACTGATGGGCTCGGGTAGCTTTAATATTAATCAAAACTGTCATCAGATTATCTCCTTTTAGACCAGATGGTCCGGGGTGAGAAATCACATTTTCCTGATGTTTTTGATTTGTACATTTATTTTCTCCCTCACTCTCTTCTTCCCTCTTGTTGATTTCGTTTTGTTCTTATGCGCATTACCTCGGATTAAACTCGCTGATCCCCGTACAAGGCTGCATAACCAGCCAAAACCTTTCTCCGTTGTCATTTCTCATAATCTATCTCCGTCCATACATATATGAAATAATCTTCTCATTCATTTAAAAGAGAGACTTGATAGAAGCCATTGTGAGGCGTTTGAACTCAATGCCTGAACAAAATAAATTGTTTTATTGCAGGCAGGCTCAGGGAGGGGGCTTGGGTGGCATGCAACAATATGAGTAAGCTTTGGGAGGGGATTTTGAAGAGAAACTGAATGAATAAAGAACCATGATCCTTTGTGATGCCAGAGTTTGATGCAAAGCCCAGAGGCAAAATAGTTTATCTGAGCAAGATGAGGAGAGGGAGGAAAAGAGAAGAAAGTGAGAGAGAGAGAGAGAGAGAGAGAGAGAGAGGCAAGAGAGGGAGGAGGAGAGAGTGGATTTCAAGTGTTTTCACTGTGCGTCGTGTTGCTGTGTTGTTTTTGGTGGTGGTGGAGGGAGAGTGGGGAGGATTAATTTAGAGAGCTAGCGTATGACGATCTGAGCAGGGACCATAATGAGAAACATAGAACGCTGGGCTAAGACTTGGGGGCACTCTGCCTAAAGGAACACATACTTGTGTGTGTACATACACAAAAACATGCATGCAGGAAGAAGCACAAATGAGGACAATTCGAGTGGTTCTATTCAAAACTGACGCAGACCAGTGTTTAGGAGCAAGTGTTTCCCATTTATATCGTTGGTGTCATGAAGACGAGAGGCTTAGCTAGCTTTTCATTCGTCCCTAAATCTCTTGCTAATACCATTGGGCATGCGGAAGAGAAGGCAGCTGTTTCAATCAGGTCAGAGTGTTGATTCAGGTGTGTGCGTCACTGGTGTAGCACAACCCCCCTCAAGGAAAGGGGGCCACAACCCCCAGATAATATATGAACAAATCATAAGCCATTACATTTTGGGGGGGAATTACGTTAGCTTGAAAACTGCAAAATTGTATCTTAAACTCATGGCAAAATGTGTAGAATAACAGGACATCTTCTCTAAAACGGCAACATATTCTCTCTGACCCATGGCAGCTTGCTTGGACCTTGCGCTATGCCACTGGTGTTTGTGTGTGTGTGTGTGTGTGTGTGTGCGAGTGTGAGAGAGAGAGATACAGACAGACAGAGATACAGAAAGAGAGAGAGATGGGAGAGGCAGAGATAAATATTGTATGTGTAGCAAGCTAGCCTGCAGCGGGTGCATGTGTTCCACCAGGACTGAGGCTTCAATACAACTGACAGGCGGAGAGCTGTAAAAAATCCCAACACATTTCCTCTCAAATCATCTCCAATGGTGTGAGCCTTTGTTTTCACAGCTGCTTTTCTTTCTATCCTTTCCAATTGTATGTATTTATGTGCGTGAAAGTGTGTGTGTGCGCAAGTGTGTCTATTCCTTGTTTGTGTGTGCATAAACCCTTTCCCTCTGTATGAGAATAGAAAAGAAAAACAAAAGATAAATGCCAAGTCATTGCAGGCACAGAGAGACACAGTTGTTTTGTTCCGCCTCTGAACAAACCCCCAACTTATTTCCGTTCCCTTGTCTTCACTCAGACGCCCATTGTCAGCTTTGTAATCATCTGTTTATATGCAAGCGTTATATCATTGCGCCATAATCGGCTTGCCATGCCACCTCCCGGAGAAATTAATGTTATTTCTGGCATTTGGGGGAATTATTTCATTGAAAATCTCGGGGCTTGCTCGCCAGTCTGTCGGGCCGTGAACGTCACGACAGCGCCGGCGAGGACTTGCGGTGTCAGAAGCAGGAAGCGGCATCCTCCGTATCCAATTAATGGCTAGTCATTTATCATGATGGGTTTGGGGCCACCCCGCCGCCGCTAATAATATAATAATAACACTGCCGTGTCGCCGTCCCCCATTCTCCCTCCTACCCCACGATCCTTTACATCAGAGGAGACAAGGGGGGGGGGGGGTCAATGTCTATAGGGCATTCGAATGTGGGAGGGGCAACAGTAAAGAGAGACAGTGGGAGAGAGGGGGGGGCAATAGTAAATGGAGACAGTAGGAGAGCCCTCTCTCCCACTGTCTCTCTTTACTGTTGCCCCCCCATTTGAAGGCGGGAGTAATGGGCGAGACTGTCCAAGCCTGTTTGTGTCAAAGCCTGTTTGGCTTGGAAAGATAGAGGGGACATTGTAAGGTCACTAGGCCACTCCATTGTGGTAGCTGTTCGCTGGGTGTGCTGTCTTTGGCTGTGGTTGGTCTCCTTTGGCTGCTGTCCAATGTACTGCAGAGCTCACTCCGGTCACCAGAATGTGTCTTCAGCTACAGACTAGTCTAGGCTCTGATTGGGTGTCTAGCTCCCAACTGGAAATTAATTGGTTCTTGTCTAGGTTTTTTTTCCAATGTCCACTCTGTATCAGTGAGAGACGCGTCTACTTTATTACTCGATGCAATAAAAAAAAACAGCATGTGGCGTTGTCAACACTAGCTAGTAGTCTACCCGAGACGTGTGCACATCCCAATGCCTTGTATTTTCATCGAGGGCTTTGACAAAACCAGAATGGAACCCACACAGAGGAGGTGAGACAGGTAAATAGATGAGCCCCACTGTACAAGTGTCAGAGGCTGTCAGGCCCGTGATTGCATTGTTCCTGTGTGTGTGGATGCAGCCACCAGGCACCCAGGAAGAGGCCTGTGTATTAGTGGCCTGTGTATTGCTTATGGAGCTCATTCTCTAGGACATCCTGTGCTACGGCGTTCACCGGACGCCAGGGGAAATATAGCAGGCCAGGGTCAGACGTCCTTGGGATCTACGCTAGCAGATTTACTATCCCTTCCTCTCCTGCTACCATCCTCAAGGTCCTGCTGACAACACACAGGGCAGAGAGTTGTGAAGGATGGTTTTTTCCACTCACAGAAAAAAGCTGAAAAAAACATGTTTTTAACTCAGTTAATGAATGGTTTGAGGGAGAGCGATGTGGATTTGGAGGCAAGGCTATTGACCATGAATATTTACCTGTTTACAGTGAAACTTGAAGTGAAGAGTGCGGGTGGCTCTGCTCCAATAAGGTAGGTGAGTGTGTGAGTCTGAGGTGTGAGAACTGGGCAATGGGAGATGGGTGGGTGGGATGAGATATGTGGGTGGGTTGGATAGGTGCGTGAGAGAAGATCTGTGTGTTTTTGTGATTAACAAGTGTACTTGGGCCGAGGTGGGTGTGCAAACACATAGTGTTCAGCATTTTTTTTAAACTGCCGCGAGTCAATTAAGAACAAATTCTTATTTGCAATGACTGGCTGTCATCCATATACCATGAAGCAAGGTGCCACGTACACACGGACCTGGCGTAAATGCCCATGGGACAAAGGGCTTAGGAGCCTGCTGTTTAAATGTCAGCCTTTCACAGCACATCTCTGACCTGACTATTACTGTACTGCCACTTCGCATGAGGCCAGCGAATAAGTGCACAGTTTCGGAATCACAATACATTGTGAAAGTGACGAGTCATTCGCTAGCAACTTGCATAGAGAAACCTTTTCCAATAATGCAGGGATGTAAACAAACGTAGGCCTGTCCGCATTCGTTGTTTCGGCCGATGGGGGTGTTATGACTGTAAATGCATCCTCACATGTTCATAACTGTATTATGCTCAGTGGTTGTAGTTGCTCCACATTACACATGTCCATGCACTCACAAACACACACGCACGCACACACACAGGCCAGAGAGATGCATCAAACAGGCTGGCTACTTCTTAAGTGAATTATAGGTGTGTCTCTGGTCCAAGGCTACCGCCACGCTAATCACGTTAGCATCGACCATGAGAGAGAGGTGCTGTTGTCTAGTGTACACAGACACTGGCTAAAGTGGTTATGTCTATCTTACAGTACCTGATATTGTATGCTTTACAATGAGGATTTAGTTAGGATGGCGCTATGCTAGCCTCACACACTATCTCACATTGGCACCTGAGTACAAACACGCATATCAACATGCACACAATTTGGCATTGTGTGTTTATAAGAATGTCTGTTTGTGTGTGTGTGGGGGGGGTATGGATTTACACCACTAATACACTAATATGCATTAGAATTAAGCTTATACAGGCTTGTGAACTGCAACGGTTGAAATGAATCGTCAAAATTAGAGGAGAGCTGAAGAGGAGGGTAAAAAAGGAAGAGAAAAAAGGGGCCGGTAAAATTATGAATTGAATGTTTATTTCCCTAAAGTCACGGATAAGGTCGGCACAAATGATTCCGTCCGACGTAAGCTGTGAAATGTAGCTGGGGTTTTCAATGGGAATAATTAGCTAAGTTGACAGCTGATCCCCTTCAGAACAGCACAGCACAATTTCCCCTCCACCGCTCGCTCCCTACCGCGCGCCACTTCTCTCTCTTGGTTTCTGAATACAGTCACTCCTTTGAGCATGTTTGTGTGTGTGTGTGTGTGTGTGTGTGTGATAGGGGAACGTTGAAGAGTCTTGTAATTAAAATGGCCACAATAATATGAATCTTCTGCAACTAATTAGAAGTGATGAGATGACATGAGGTGGACTTAATGCTTATTTGACCCTGGCAGGGGGGCCAGTGTGTGTGTGTGTGTGTGTGTATGTGTGTGTATGTTACTGGGGGGTGTATCAGTCTGTAAAGTCAGGGGGGAAGGAGTGAAGAGATGAGTAAGCAATGTGCTTCTCTCTACAGAGCACAGAACGTTCCCATCCATCGCCCCCCCCTAATCTCCATCCCTGGTTCAGCATGGACACATACACACACCCATGCACTCAGGTGTAGGCTTTAAGGGTATTATATAACTTAAGCGAAGCCTACTCTCCTATAAAAGGGATTTGTATCTGTTTTTCAGACTTCCAAATGTTTATGTTTTGTTTTCTGTCTGTCAGTGACAAGTGATAGTTATCATACCTGATATGAAAGGCCTGACCCTGTCTTTGAATTGTGGGACTGTATTATCATCTTTCAAAATGACAGACAGAGGGAAAGCGAGAGAAAGGAGAGAGCGCGAGACAGAAAGACAGAGAACGAGAGAGAGCGAGAGCGTCAGAAAGAGAGGGAGAGAGAGAGAGGGATGTAGAGAAGGAGGACACAGGGTGGACTTGGTTGAGCGCCTCCAATGCGTTTAATTGTCTTCATTGAAGACCGGTCTGTTCTCCTCTCCAGCTGACAGAGATATCAGCGGCAATACATTTTCATGAATATACAAATAAGTCAACTGCAAACAGGGCTGATCCATATAGTACAGGTGAAAGTTGAAGTCCAGAATTTAACATCATTCCATGGGTCTAGGTTATAATCTGTCCATATGTTTGTAAGGTCAGGGGAGTTGACTACATAGTAGTGCACATATTTATTTTGTGGATAGAGTGCAGGAAGATGCACTGATTGTAGATATTAAGCCATTTAATCTTTCGTTTGCTCCATGCTAGCCACCAACTCAGTCATTCTAAATGGTCAAACTGGCCACAGGCTGTGCTCTCCTACTCAATCAATAACAACACATCACTATGGATGAACTGTGACTCATGAGAGCAGAATAAATATGCTTTCGAACACGTGGCCGCTGAGGTTCACTCCTAAATAAATGCTCTTCATGCTGTTGTCCCTCCCTCCCTCCCTCCCTCCCTCCCTCCCTCTGATTCTCTGAATTACTGACCGTTGTCTCAGAGTGAGGTAGCGAACTAAGTAATTAAGGTCCGAATGTGAATAATGCAATATGGGGAGAAATATGACCTGCTGGACCATGACCTTGGCCTTTTCGCTCAATATCAAGTAAAGGTTACCTACTTCACAAGGGTTAGGCAGCAGCGCAAGTCATTGAACTGAATTGTACAGTAAAGTCAGACACTTGTGGGGCGGCAGTCCAAAATGCCTCACACACGTCACAACGTCTCACACACTCACACAACCACACACACAACACACACACACACACACACACACACACACACACACACACACACACACACACAACACACACAACCCACACACCCACACACAACCACACACACACACACAACACAGCCACACACACACACAGGCCCAGTTTCTGTCGTAAACAAATATCTCGTTGTGGAAATTAGATAAAGCATCACAAACAGAAGCTTTGATTCATTTTTTATTCTTTAACGCAGACTGTTAATCTCAACTCAAAAGGGATTGTCTGCCAGCAGAATCTAGGTGAGGTCAGTGCTGTCTACTTTGTGTGCAGGAGATTGTCTGAGGGCCCACTTAAGATCCTCTTTAGTCTTAAATGTGCTGAGTTGGGCACCAGGGTCCGTCCGGTCTAGGCTCTGGACAGAACACTTTAAACTCCCTTTCACTCTCTCTCGTTCTCTCTGATCTATTTTATCTCCGAAGCTTCAGCAAGAAGTAGACTTAGTCAGTGGTGGAAATAGTACCTAATTGTGATACTTGAGTAAAAGTATAGATACCTTCATAGAAAGTTGCTCAAGTAAAAGTTAGTCTCCCAGTAAAATACTACTTGAGTAAAAGTCTAAAAGTATTTGGTTTTAAATATGCCTAAGTATCAAAAGTAAATGTAATTGCTAAAATATGCTTGTTTTAAAATTTTACGGATAGCCAGGGGCACACTCCAACACTCAGACATCATTTACAAATTATGCATTTGTGTTAAGTGAGTCGGCCATCAGTCAATCTTTACATCAATCCACACATCTAATTCTGGTTGTCAGTATACTTAAGTGATAATTCCCTCGAAGCCGGTGGTTGTAGGATATATTGGCACGGGTGTTGTTAGGCCTGAGATTAAGTCTAGGGCTGGCAAACCGTGCCAATATATCCTCTGGCTTCGAAAGCATTATCAATTTCATGCAACGGGTTACCAACATATTCAGCAATTGATTGACATATTTTAAGTAAAAAGTTATTTTGATTAAACCTTACACGAGATATAGTCCCGGCATAAATGTAGGGTTGCTACCCAAGCCGGCTGGTCGTTTGTTCTATTGGTTGGCTTGCCAGAGACGTGACCCAGTCATTAAGCATTTTTGTTCTACAGTAAATGTTCCTTTGCCATGATGGCTGGCAACGTTCTTATCCCTTGCTTGCTAGCTAGCCAACTTTGACTAACACAGTCACGTCAATCAGTGCAGCCAGAATAACGGTAAAGTAGCTGCATTTGCATTTGTTTATGCTGTTTTCTATAGATTTTTTTGGGGGGGATACATCCATAACAATGAGCTAATGTTGCGCGATTTCGCCTGGCATAGAAAATGTGCTCTCTCACAGGGACACTGCTCAGTGTCAAACTGAAGCTGAAATGACCGTAAACTAGCTGCATTTTGTGTTTTTCTATTGACATTTCTTTGTATATATCCATAAAAATGATGCTGATTTCATGATTTCGACTGGCTAAGAAAAGCTGCCAGACTGTGTGTCTCATCCCTACTCCCGACACGTTCATTGCTATGGGACAGCTGGAGATCAAAGTTCAGTGTTGAAACAATGTACAAATGTCGGCGGACAGACAGCAAGGTTAATACAAATCCCCGCTATTGAAAACCACACGCTAGTCTACAACAAATGTGTTATAATGTCTAGATGGCTTTTACAGTGGAGATCAAGTTCATACATTGCCTGGCTGGGCTGACGAGACAGTGGATTGCGCAGTCAGATGGAATAGTGCATAGGCATTTCAACGTCATAGCCTTAGCCGGTGGTAACTTACGGTATAGACACCGGCTGGAACACAGTTTTAACCAATCGGCATCCAAGATTAGAACCACCCGTTATATAAAGACGGATAAATCTGCAGTAGCTTTTCCTTTGCCGTATGTTGACTCAGTGATTGTAGTCATGTGTGTCCCCGTAGATGACACATTTGCTGACAGTAGGGCCTATCCATTGCATGAATCTAGCGTTGTTGCTAGTCACTGTGGTAGAAGAGTGTGTGCATGTGCATCTATTACTTGGTGTGTGTGTGTGTGTGTGTGTGTGTGTGTGTGTGTGTGTGTGTGTGTTGGTGGTGGATGTGTGAGGTGTGTGTGTGTTGTTTGTCCTGATCCTGTGGATGAGAGTAAAGAATCTGACAGGACTCCTGACTCTCACCTGCAGTATGGAGCTGTGTGGAGGGGTCATTACCCCAAAGCTCTGTGGACCCAGGCTGGTAAACAATACTGTGTGGATGGTTGAAAACACTGTCTGGTGGTCTTGTGTCTGCTGGGCTAGACACTGGAGGCTCTGGGATGACACTGAGAACGAAGGATGAAGAATAGAGGGTGATGGGGAAAATACTCGAATGGCGGCATGAATACAATGACAGATTCCATCCATAATATTAAACCACAAAACCAAACATCTACTTTTTTGTGGTGAAATAATATATTTACAGTACCCTTTGTTGAGCTGACATACAGTACAGACTTAAACAGGATAGCACTTGTTATTGTGGGTGTAAGAAGTGTTTTGTGTGTGTGTGATGTAGGGCAGCCAAACCAAACCCACTCTCCAACCTCATGCTTGTGAAGTTCAACATGACCAGTATGACGCAGATAAGATAAGACCAGAATGGGGAGGGATGGGGAGATGAAAGGAGTGGTGAAAAGAGGTAGTGCTAGCCCCGGGGGATGCCGTGAGGCGGTGTGTGTCGTTTGTATGGCTCACCGCCACGATGAAGACCTGTCTCACCATATCAACCATGCTAGGGAATGGCACTCACACCACTGCCATTTTACCTACTTAGAATGGATAGAGGGATGGGGGGATGGAGAAGGTGACAAAGCGAAAATGAAAGTTAGTAAAGGTTATTTCAACTCTGCAAAAGAGTGGTGTTTGAACACACTAGCAGACACAATTCTCTCTCTCTCTCTTCTCTCTCTCTCTCTCTCTCTCTCTCTCTCTCTCTCTCCTCTCTCTCTCTCTCTCTCTCTCTGCTACTCTCTCTCGTTCTCTTCTCTCGTCTCTTGTCTCTGTCTCTGTCTCTGTCTCACACTCACACTCACACAGTGTCTTCAGAAAGTATTCACACCCCTTGACTTTTTTCCACATTTTGTTGTTACAGCCTGAATTTAAAATGGATCAAATGTAGATGTTGGCCTACACACTATACCCCATATTGTGGAATTATGCTTTTAGAAATTTAGAAATGTATTAAAATGAAAAGCTGAAATGTCTTGAGTCAATAAGTATTCAACCCCTTTGTTATGGCAAGCCTAATTATGTTCAAGAGTTAAAATGTGCTGAACAAGTCACATAATAATTTGCGTAGTGTTTAACATGATTTTTGAATGGGCAAATATTCTACAATCCAGGTGTGCAAAGCTCTTAGAAACTTAGCCATAAAGGCTCACAGCTGTAAAGCTGCCAAAGGTGATTCTATTGACTCAGGAGTGTGAATAATTATGTAAATTAGATATGCATGTGTTTAATTTTCAATACATTTGTCATTATGGGGTATTGTGTGTAGATGGGTGAGAATGTTAGTTATTTAATCCATTTTTGAATTCAGGCTGTAACACGACAACATGTGGAATAAGTCGTGGGGTATGAATACTTTCTGAAGGCACTGTACCAACCCTCTCACGCACACACAGACTTTCTCTCACACACACACATTACACTCCCCCACTTTTAATTTCATGTAGAATGAATGTGTTTAATCTCTTGCTCCGCTGGTATGCAGACCCTGCCGTCTTGGCCGGCTATTCAACAGATTTCAATTTCAATTTGGTGCACTCTCACTGCCACCAACAGCTCATCTTTACCCAATCAACTAACTCACTTAAGAGGAATAAACTGAGTATGCAGGAATGAATATCTGGTGTTTCATATTGTACTGAAATGAATGACTTGCCGTAGCTGTCTAAGTGGCTGAGGCTAATCTGGGCGATAGGATGGTGGCTAGGTTAGCTAGGCTGGTAGCATGCCAGAGACATGTGTCTGGGTCAGCTGGTTGGTCTTACAACACACACACACACACTCTCTCTAATCTGTGTCGTGATCGAGGAAACACCATGGCCATGGAGGAGGCTGCTGTTCTGTCATACTGTAACTCTCTGTAATCTCGGCCTCCCAGTGTGCAGCATCACGCTTCATTTCCACTGCACTACCACCTGAGCGTCACAGGAGTGCTACCATGATCCACATGCAAGTGGAGATGACAACGAACACACACAAAATAGGGCCCTGTTTAAAGGCCTCTGTCCCTGTAGCTCTCCTACTTACGCTAAGGGCCATGCAGGGGGTCCCTCAGGAGCACAGTATGGGGGGCCACATGCCGGGCAGCAAATCGGCCTGCAGGTTAGGCAAGAGTCCCCCTTGGGCCACAGATAAACCCTAGAGGAGCCAAGGGCCTCAGAACTAGAGTGCTATGATGTTTCTGCTGTAGAATTGAATGGTACAGGCCAGGGAACATTTACATTTAGCAGACGCTCTTTTTATGTCTCACTGGAGGTTAAGAGACATCCAGACTCACCCAGGTCCTGCTGGTCTTTATGTCGCCTCGCCCTTCTGTCTCTCCCCTGTGTCCCAAACCACACATGCAAAGTCAACAGTGGAGGCCATCGCTCCTTCTCTCTGTCTTTCACTTGCTTATATATTTGTTTATCCATCTATCTATCCCTTCGCCAGTCCAGCCATCTGCCTTTCTGTCCTCAAGCCTATTAGTTCATCCATCCATTCAACGTTCAGTTACCCCATGCACACGTACACCCACCCGCTCTCGCCAAACCTGTCTTCTTATTCAACTCTCATTTATTAATTCACTCGTTCTTTCACTTTTTCGCTTTCCTCCACCGTTGTCCAATTAACGCACATCCAATTGGTCTGGAAAATAAGTGGGTAAAAAGGAGAGAAGGAGCGATTGATAGGAATCTTATCTTCCTGCAGTTTTAATTATTTCATCTTTAGGTGTATTCATTTTGGGGCCAGGTTATTAAATGGTGTCCATTTTAATCAAATGCGCCACAGCCTTAAATTGTGTAGATGATTAGAGACGGAATAATTTAATTGAGAAAGTCTCTCAGCTATCATGACTGAGTTGGCACATTGTGTGATAGGCTACAGCGCAGCCTGGATGGACCCAGGCTATGTGGCATGGATATCTTGCCATGGGGTATTTTTTCTCTTTCTCACCTGTATCGGTCTAATATGCTACACCTCGTCCTTCTCTTCCTGCCCTCCTCCCTTCCTCCCTCTTTCAGGTTTTAGCTAAATGTCCTGTAATGATACCCCTTCATCACCACCCCTCCTATATTTTCCCTCTTTCCTCCCTTCATTCTGCTCCAACCTTTTCCCACCATACTCCCCTGCTCCCTCTCTTTGTAATGGAGTAATTGTCTGGGTTTCATGGGCAGACAATGCTAATTACTACCCGAGTGAAGTTGCCTAGGGCATCTCCTGCAGGAATCACACTTCTGAGAGGTGTCCTTAAGCCCCCTTTAAGGGATTAGCCTGTGTGTGTGTGTGTGGTGTTGTTGTGTTTTGGTGTGTGTGTGTGGTGTGTGTGTGTGTGTGTGTGTGTGTGTGTGTGTGTGTGTGTGTGTGTGTGTGTGTTGTGTGTGTTGTGTGTGTGTGTGTGTGTGTGTGTGTGTGTGTGTGTGTGGTTGTGGGTGTGTACATGCGTGTGCGTATGATTTGTGTGTGACAGCTCCTTCTGTTATTGGGGGGGGGGGGGGGGTTTCTTCATGTTTACACAACATTTATTAGCAAAACATTTATTTCCCTCATCACGTCTGTTTATGTGTTTGGATTTTTCCTGGTCAACCTGAGCACGTACTTCGCAAACGACAAACATACATTTTTTTCACATTCTTCTCGCCTCTCTGTCTCTCTCTGCATGTATCCCCACTGTACTATTTGCTATTCTACTCCTAGCTGACTTTATCTCTCCCAGTTTTCTTCCTCCTCCCTCCTCCTCTCCCTCTATACCTCTCTCCTGGCATTGTGTCCACAGTGGACCACCTACGTACATTCTGCCTCCAGGTGCCCAAGCGAGAGGCAGGCAGGCATCCTATCAGCCCCTCGTCAAACAAACAACCTCCTCTCCTCACTCTGTCTCCCAGGGAAATGCTGAGGGGAAAGAGACACATACAGAGGGAGGTAAGGTGAGAGAGAGAGAGAGAGAGAGGGGGGGGGAGCGAGCGAGATGGACAGGGGAGTTAGCTGTGGAAATAGTGAGCTCATTAGCCCGTGGTGTAATGTGTTTCTCTCCCAGGTTAGTACGCTGAACTCAAAGGCACCTTACACCTCCAGTGACGATGAGTAATGGTGTGTGTGTGTGTGTGTGTGTGTGCGAATGTCTGTGTGTGCTTCAGTGTTTTCATGCAATTGTGTGCCCGTGTATCTTTTTGCATACACATTCATGCATATGTAGTAGCAGCAGTTGTCAGTGTCGTGTGTGTTTGTGAGTGTGTACATACTACGAATTCAGGTGTGTTTGTCCGATGGAAACAGAAAGTTGGAGATTGGAGCGGACTGGGAAAGGGAAAGGGGGATACCTAGTCAGTCAACTGAACGTATTCAACTGAAATGTGTCTTCTGCATTTAACCCAACCCCTCTGAATCAGAGTCTGTTTGTGTGTGTGTGTGTGTGTGTGTGAGAGAGACGGAGAGAGAGAGAGAAAATAGAGGTGTCTGGCCGGCTGGACTGGTAAAACATATTTCACAGGCCCACAGAACACAGTTGACATGAGGAACATTAGGCCTTCAGCCTCTCTCCCTCTCTCCCTCTCCTCCTCCCTCGTCACCACTTTCTCTCTCTTTAAAGGCTAGTGAGCGACAGGTAGACTGCAGACCGTTTGATGTGGTAATTCATGGAAGTGAGCACCGCTCTTTTTGGGCGGAGCATGGTGTGTATGTGTGTGTGTCCGGGTGTGTGTGTGTGTGCGCGCGTGCATGTCTGGGCGTGTGTTTGTGTGTGGTGAAAGGTGTCAGGGCATTGTAGCTTGTGGCAAGTATGGGTAACTGCATACATGGAGTTTGTCTGAAAGCGGGAGTGGCGAAAGAAGGTGGATCAACAGAAGTGGGTGTGTGGAAAGCGAATCAGCTAATTGGGCAGATTTGTTACCACTCATGACAGTTTTGCCTGGCTGATTGGGCTGATTGGGCCGCCTATGCGAATTACTAATGCACCGGTGTTGTATGGAGGTGCTTGCCGACCTAAGGTGCTTCTCGGCAGCTGTATCACGGTGTCGCCGGCGGTAATGTTAGCTCCCACTAGCATGGAGACTAGTGCACCAGTGTTGTATCGAGGTGAAGACATGACATGAGTCTGATATCTTGTTAGCTTGCCGACCTGCGCTGTGGCGCTTCGAACTGGGTAGCTGTGTCGCCTGCGGTAGCTAACACGGCAAACAGTGTACCGCCGTTGTACCAAAGTGCCTGCCAATCTGAGTTGCTTCCCACTGGGCGGCTTTATCACAGTGTCGCTGACGATAGCAAACATGGGAAAAAAATTCCCCTCCCATGATTTCATTTGAATTAGGATAGGAGCATACACAAGAAATAACTAATATTGATAACCGTCTTGATGTCACCTTGATACAATCTAATCAATGAGGAACAGTAAAAACACCGGGACACAGAGGCCATCGCTCCCACTTGTCAAGCTATGATGTCCCGCAACAGAGTGGGAACCTAGTGTAGCCAATATCAAAGTGAAAGTCACAGTAAGCACACGCATACAACAAATACAAGCAACGGTACACCCAATAATCAGTACTTTTAATAAAAAATAATGCCAGTTTTATTAACTGAAAATGTACAATTATTCGTGTCAAGCTAAGAGTGAAATATGACTCAGATTCATCCTCGGTAAGGTAGTTGCATGGTAAGAAACCAAAAAACAACACCGCTCAATCAAAACCGTCTTACCAGTAACAGAGCGCTGTTGATCCACCCACTACGCTCCCTTTCAGACACTGTCCAAGTATGCAGTTACCCATGACTCCCTTGTGGAGGAGAATTATTGCAGTTAAAGTGAGGCTAGCTAGTGTTTCAAGGGGCAAACAAAATGGCTGCCATAAGGAATAAGTTTTGTTTAGAGTGTCCCTCAGTGTGTCTTTATTTGTTACTCATGCTTATTTACATTATAATTATGCTGTGATTATTTATGACTCATTTCACTAATGCATCATTCAGCTCTAATGGAGTGTGTGTGTGTGTGTGTGTGTGTGTGTGTGTGTGTGTGTGCGTGCGTGCGTGCGTGCGTGCGTGCGTGCGTGCGTACGAGTGAGAGAGATAGAGGTTTATTGACATCCAAAGAAAAGTCCTGACCCCCGTCATGTATCATCATGGTGTTGAACAAGGACACGTGATGATGGAATGGAAACACAACTAGGACCCATCGAGCCGCATCAGTGAATGGACATAGCCGAGTCAATTAGGCTTAATGATGCGGCTGTGCGCGACCTGTTTCGACTCGCGTGGGTCAGCTCTCCACCTCAGCATTGGCATCATTAGGCGGCCTGTGTCCACTTCCTAGGCTCAAAGGTCGTGATGACAGCACAACAGCACCATATTAGGACCATTACTACCATCCCTCACTGCAATAATGGGAGAGTAGCAGATGGACCTATTTTTTAATGACCAGAGGGGAGTTTCAGCTCCAGCTTTTAGTTGGACCTTGCCTTTTCTCTCTCTTAAAGAGCAACTGCCAGATACTGGAGACAAGATGGCTGAACACAGTTTATACCATTATACTGTTGAGGGGGTTTTGCCAAATTCTAGTATGGTGATTGAAGTGTGTCTGGTGATTATGTTCCCCTTCTCTCTCTCTCTCTCTCTCTCTCTCTCACACAGAGAGAAAGGAAAGGAGATGAAAGAGAGCGGGAGAGAGGAAGCACATTATGCCTTCTTTCTTCTTTTATGTGGAGGCACAATGTGGGCAGCTTTGGCCCGAATGCAAGGATTTATCCAGCCTGGACGTTGGGGAGAGACTTGTGTTCTCCGCAACCTAGCCATGTTGCTTCGTGAATGGGCTGCTTCTGTCTGTGATCGGCAATCAATGCAGTACTGGCGGATTAGGCGGAAGACTTAGCACTACAAAGGTGGTCTCAGCGAATTGTAATCCCCCCCCCTCTTTTTGGAAAACAGGGAATGGAAATATCTAACTAGATGCAATAGCAGCATCCAACATTTGTAGCTGTGTCTCGAGCACACATCTACATCTCTTAGTCAACCCTCTCTTACTCTCTTTTTTCTTTTCAAATTGTTTATCTTCTCTGGCATAGAGCTCGTTGATGGAGCCAATCTGGGGATTAATACTTTATACAGTTTGAATTGCTGACACAAGTGTTGCCGGAGAGAAATTAGATCCTTCTTTACCTCTCTCTCTCTCTCTCTCTCCTTGTTTTCCTCCACTCCTGTTACCTAATGTTACCTTTGGGGAGGGAGGGAAACGGTGGGAGTTAGTAGGTAGGGAGGCAGATAGCAACATATGTCTTGGGAGAGATGCAACATCTTCCGGTGTTACCTGGTTGTCCTCCAGTCCCCTTAGGGGAAAGGTGGGATGCAGGGAAAGAGGTGGGGTGAGGGAGGTGAAGTGGACTGGGAGTGTTATGGTGGCTTGGTGGCCCCTAGGGGGCCCTCTCTCTGGCTCACTCCTGTCCCCTGTTTGTAATTACATGCCGGGTGTTGGTGTTACGGCGGTCTGTATGTATGTATGTGTGTGTGTGTGGGTGTGTATGAGTTCATGTGTATGTTTGTGTGTGTGTTTATGGGGCTTTGGAACCACCAGGGGACATTACAGTCATCAGAAAGTTGTGAGGAAAACAGATTATGCAAACAGCCTCACAGGTGGTCCCTCATTAGCGTCATCGTCGCTATTATCATCGTTAGTATCAGTGTTATGATTGGTGTCATTATCATTAGCTGATGCATCTAGATGCTGGAGGTGGTGGAGTTGAGATGATTTGACACTTATAAATCCCATTCGCTAGTCCAGGAATCAACAAACTAGATGTTAGCCAAACAGGCAAAAAACTCTAAACACAAATGTGGGTTTCTGTTTAGTGCTAAATAACAAAACAAAAAAAACAACAACAAAAAATGTCACAGGTGTACACTTTACCATGAAATGCTTACTTACGAGCCATTTCCTAACAATGCAGAGTTAAAAGAGTAAGATTTTTTTCATGTAAAAGGAAATAGTAGCATAATACAATAACAATAACGAGGCTATATACAAGGAGTACTGAGTCAATGTGCAGGGGTAAAAGGTAGTTGACGGGTAATATGTACATGAAGGTAGGTTAAAAGTGACTAAGCAATCAGGATAGATAATAAACTGTGTGTGTGTGTGTGTGTGTGTTGTGTGTGTGTGTGTGTGTGTGTTGTGTGTGTTGTGGTGTGTTGTTGTGTGTTGTGTGTGTGTGTGTGTGTTGTGTGTGTGTGTGTTGGTGTGTGTTGTGCGTTGTGATGTGGCGGTCAATTGTCATCTTGTAGTTGTTGTTGTGATTGTGTTGTTTGTAGGTCAGTTGTAGTATGTGTGAGTGTGTGCATAGACCCGGTGCAAGTGAGTCAATGCAAATAAAAAGGGGGTCAATGCAAATAGTCAGGGTAGCCATTTGATAAACTGTTCAGCAGTCTTATGGCTTGGAGGTAGAAGCTGTAGACAAGCCCAAGGAGGTGAAGAAAAAAGGTTTGTGAATGGAGCGAGAAGATGGGGAACTAGCTGTTCTATTGGTGTCTGTGAATATGTGTGTATCTGTGTGTGTGTGTGGGGATACATTACGTGTAAACTCACAGCAGTGTGTAAAGGACTCGAACTGCTCTCCCGGCATTCATGTTGGCTTGATTCACGAGCCCATCAAGCCCCGCCGCACCAAATAGTTTTTTCTCCCACAATACCCTACTGGTAACTGCACAACATTATGGTCAACGGGGGCTTACAGCATCTCTCTCCAAAGATATCTAATGAAATGGAATCAGCACATATTTTTGCCTCTCTCTTTCTCACCTCTTTCTCTCTGTCTTTCTTGCTCTCTGCCTCCCTCTCTCTCATGTCCTCTTCTTCTCTCCCCTTTGTTTTGTCCTGGCATTGTTATTTGAAGCCTGCACAAAATAAAGACGATAAGTGTCATCAAAACAGTGTGGTCGGCTGTGGGCTGGTGTCCATGTGAGTACAGAGAGAGCGCATCAGTTTCACGCTCTCACTGAAGGCAAGATAACAGGAGGCTCAGAGAGAAGGACGAGTAGGCAGAAAATAAGGAGGCTGTAGAGAGAGGCAGCGGAAAAAGGGATGCAGGAAGGGATAGAGGGAGGGAAGGGGGAGGTAAAAAAGAACTCTTATTCTCTTATTATTTCCACTAGGGGTGTAATGGTTCAACAAACACACAGTTCGGTAAATATTGCGCATTTGGGGTCAATGTTTGTTTCCGTTTCAGTATATCGGGGAAATGAGATGCCAACACTTACTGTAGTTCATTTTTGTTTATTTAAGATATTTTTATAAAATGTTATTATATATATATTTTTACCAACTTTGTATGACTTGTTTAAGAACGGGCGATACTTTAAACGAAATTAAATTTTCAATTTGTCGGAAATGGGAAGTTGTAATCTGTATGAAGGCAAAAATGCAATTTTTTAACAAAGGATGGGCTTTTCTTAATAATCTACTGGAGAACCATTTTGGGTTTAAGTATAACTTATGTATGAGTGAAGCTTTTAGTGAGAGGTTTAAAGCTTTAATATTTACTAATTTTAGCCCCCCAAACTCATATTCATTTTATAAATAGGCATGTTTATTTTTGTCTGCCTAAGCATTCCAAATTAAATTAAATATTTTTTTCTCATATGATTTTAAAAACAAATCATCTGAAGTAGGCAATGCCATTAGTAAGTAAGTAAACTGTGATAGGACCAAAAAGTCCTATCACATAATCAATGTCATTTTTTCATAAATAGACAAGTATTTACCTCTCCATGGTTGCAAAATCTGATCTATTTTTGCTAACTTTCTATTAAAATGAAATGTGGTAAGTTGTGGTAAGTTCATTTATATATATGAGATGTGAATACCAAGTATGTCTACTTCACCATCCGCCCATTTTATTGGCAAACTACACGGTAGTGTAAACAATGTATTTTTTAACAATCCAATACATAATATGTTATACTTGTCATAATTAGGTTTTAAACCAGAGAGGCTAGAAAAGTGATCAAGATCTTCAATGAGACTGTGCAAGGATCCAGATTGCGGCCTTAAGAAAAAACTAGTCATCAGCATACATTGACACTTTTGTTTTTATCCTCTGGATTTCTAACCATTTGATGTTCTTGTTGGATCTAGTAATTTGAATAGCTAGCATTTCAATGGCCATAATAAATAGACATGGAGACAACGGACAGCCTTGTTTTACTCCTTTTAAAAGCTCAAAACTTTCTGAAAAGTAACCATTGTTTTACAGATGGGGTTGCTGTACATACAGTTGAAGGCGGAAGTTTACATACACCTTAGCCAAATACATTTAAACTCGGGTTTTAACAATTCCTGACGTTTAATCATAGTAAAAATTCCGTCTTAGGTCAGTTAGGATCACCACTTTATTTTAAGAATGTGAAATGTCAGAATAATAGTAGAGAGAATGATTTATTTCAGGTTTTATTTCTTTCATCACATTCCCAGTGGGACAGAAGTTTACATACACTTAATTAGTATTTGGTAGCATTTCCTTTAACTTGTTTAACTTGGGTCAAACGTTTTGGGTAGCCTTCCACAAGCTTCCCACAATAAGTTGGGTGAATTTTGGCCCATTCCTCCGGACAGACCTGGTGTAACTGAGTCAGGTTTGTAGGCCTCCTTGCTCACACACACTTTTTCAGTTCTGCCCACACATTTTCTATAGGATTGAGGTCAGGGCTTGGTGATGGCCACTCCAATACCTTGACTTTGTTGCCCTTAAGCCAACTTTGGAAGTATGCTTGGGGTCATTGTCCCTTTGGAAGACCCATTTGCGACCAAGCTTTAACTTCCTGACTAATGTCTTGAGATGCCTGCTTTATATCCACATAATTTCCCTCCTCATGATGCCATCTTTTTTGTGAAGTGCACCAGTCCCTCCTGCAGCAAAGCACCCCACAACATGATTATGCCACCCCCGTGCTTCATGGTTGGGATGGTGTTCTTCGGGCTTGCAAGCCTCCCCCTTTTTCCTCCAAACATAATGATGGTCATTATGGCCAAACAGTTCTATTTTGGTTTCGTCAGACCAGAGGACATTTCTCCAAAAAGTACGATCTTTGTCCCCATATGCAGTTGCAAACTGTAGTCTGGATTTTTTATGGCGGTTTTGGAGCAGTGGCTTCTTCCTTGCTGAGCAGCCTTTCAGGTTATGTCGATATAGGACACATTTTACTGTTGATATACATACTTTTGTACCTGTTTCCTCCAGCATCTTCACAAGGTCCTTTGCTGTTGTTCTGTGATTGATTTGCACATTTCGCACCAAAGTACGTTCATCTCTAGGAGACA
Organism: Salvelinus sp. IW2-2015; assembly: GCF_002910315.2. NCBI lineage: Eukaryota > Metazoa > Chordata > Actinopteri > Salmoniformes > Salmonidae > Salvelinus > Salvelinus sp. IW2-2015. Next base: position 16,742,478 of record NC_036876.1, read on the forward strand.
GAACCCATCTCCTTCCTGAGCGGTATGACGGCTGTGTGGTTCCATGGTATTTATACTTGCGTACTCAATGACTCAAATGATGTCAATTAGCCAATCAGAAGCTTCTAAAGCCATGTAATCATTTTCTGGAATTTTACAAGCTGTTTAAAAGGCACAGTCAACTTAGTGTGTGAACTTCTGACCCACTTGAATTGTGATACAGTGAATTATAAGTGAAATAATTGTTGGAAAAATTACTTGTGTCATGCACAAAATAGATGTCCTAACCGACTTGCCAAAACTATAGTTTGTTAACAAGAAATTTGTGGAGTGGTTGAAAAACAAGTTTTAATGACTCCAACCTAAGCGTATGTAAACTTCCGACTTCAACTGTAACCCATTGTATGAGAGGTTCACCAAAATTAAAGTATTCCAGGCATTTATATATAAATTCTAATCATACTTTATCAAAAGCCTTTGCAAAATCTGCTATGAAGAATGGACCTTAAATCTTCAATGTATCATAATGTTCAATTGTTTCAGGTTATTGTCGTATATTGTCTCCAATATATCGTCCAGGTAAAAAACCTGTCTGATCAGGATGAACAATATCTGGTATAACCTTTTTTGTTCCATATGCTATGCATTTCGCCAGGATTTTCCCATCATAACATTGAAGTGTTCGAGGCCTCTGGTTTTTTAAATGGACTGGATCTTTATACTTACCACCTGGGTCCTGTTTTAGTAGTAATGAAATCAGACCTTGTTGAGTACCTGAAAATCTAGTATTGTATAAGAGTAATTAAAACATGCTAATAATGAGTACATCATAAATTATAAAAAGGTCTGATAAACCTCTACTGGTAAACCGTCACACCCTGGTGTTTTTCCAGAATTAAAATATTTTATTGCCTCAAAAAGTTCCTCTTCTGTAAGTTGACCTTCACACTGGTCTTTCTGTAAAGTTGTTAATTTTACATTATTATTATTATTATTATTAGGAAATAAATCTGAAAAGTTTTAATGACTTTTAGTGTGCTAAAAATATTTTGCTTCCTCTTTCAAAATATAATTTGGTGAATCATGAATAACTCCATCATTTGTAACGAGTTTCTGTAAATAATTTTTTCCCCATTGTCACGATCGTGTGGAGGAGAGACGGACCAAAACGCAGCATGTGGAAAATAAGCCATCTTTTATTTTACTATGAAGACGAACATGAAACAAAACACTATTACAAACTATACAAAACAACAAACGACCGTGAAGCTATAAACGTAGTGCACACACACAGGCTACAAACGTTCAACATAGACAATTCCCCACAAACAGCTAAAGCCTATGGTTGCCTTAAATATGGCTCCCAATCAGAGACAACAATAACCAGCTGTCTCTAATTGAGACCCAATTCAGGCAACCATAGACTTTCCTAGATACCTACACTCAACATAGACACAGCTAGACTACTATACTAAACATAAACCCAACTACTCTAATAAACCCCKTAAACCTTACAACCACCCTAGACACTACAAAAAACACATACATTCCCCATGTCACACCCTGACCTAACTAAAATAATTAAGAAAACAAAGAATACTAAGGCCAGGGCGTGACAACGTGTACATAACCCCCCTTAAGGTGCGAACTCCGGGCGCACCAGCACATAGTCTAGGGAGGGTCTGGGTGGGCGTCCGTCCACGCGGCGGCTCCGGCACTGGTCGTGGTCCCCACCCACCATAGTCACTATCCGCTTTCTTAACCCCACTGGAATAAGGGGCAGCTCCGGACTAAGAGGCAGCACGGACTAAGGGCAGCACCGGACTAAGGGGCAGTACCGGACTAAGGGGCAGCCCGAGATAAGTACCAGGATAAGAGGCAGCACCAGGATAAGGGGCAGCCCCAGGATAAGGGGCAGCTCCGGACGGAGGTACGGCAGCTCCGACTGAAGGGCAGCACCGGACTGAAGGGCAGCACCGGACTAAGGGGCAGCACCTGACTAAGGGGCAGCACCTGACTAAGGGGCAGCACCTGACTAAGGGGCAGCACCTGGACTAAGGGGCAGACAAGGATAAGGGGCAGCCCAGGATAAGGGGCAGCACCAGGATAAGGGCGAGCCCCAGGATAAGGGGCAGCCCAGGATAGTGGCGGCAGCTCCGGACTGAAGGCAGCACCGGACTGAATGGCGGATCCTGGCTGGCTGGCTCTGGCGGTCTGGCTGGCTGGCGATCCTGGCTGGCCGGCTCTGGCGGATCCTGGCTGGACGGCTCATGGCTGGCTGACGGATCTGGCTGCTCATGGCTGCGCTGACGGATCTGGCGTCATGGCTGGCGACGATGGCTGCTCATAGCTGGCTGACGTATCTGGCTTTTCATAGCTGGCTGACGGATCTGGCTGCTCATGGCTGGCTGACGATCTGGCTGTCATGGCTGGTGACGGATCGTGGCTGTCATGGCTGGCTGACGATCTGGCTGCTCATGCTGGCTGACGGATCTGGCTGCTCATGGCTGGCCACGGCTCTGGACGCTCATGGCTGGCCGACGGCTCTGGCACGCTCATGGCTGGCACCTCTGGCGCTCATGGCTGGCCGACGGCTCTGCCGCTCATGGCTGGCTACGGCTCTGGCACGCTCATGGCTGGCTGACGGCTCTGGACGCTCATGGCTGGCTGACGGCTGGACGCTCATGTCTGGTGCGCTTTGGCAGATCGGTCTGGCTGGCGCTCTGGCAGACCTGTCTGGTTGGCGGCTCTGGCAGATCCTGTCTGGTTGGCGGCTCTGGCAGATCCTGTCTGATGAATGGCTCTAGCGGCTCCTGACTGACTATCGGCTCTGACGGCTCGGACAGACGGCGGCTCTAATGGCTCGGGACGACGGATGGCTCAGGCGGCGCTGGCAGACGGATGGCTCAGATGGCGCTGGGGAGACGGATGCTAGATGGCCTGGGGACGGATGCAGATGCGCTGGGGAGACGGATGGCTCAGATGGCGCTGGGGAGACGGATGGCTCTGGCCGGTCCGGTCTGGCGGAAGGCTCTGGCCGATCCGGTCTGGCGGAAGGCTCTGGCTGATCCTGTCTGGCGGAAGGCTCTAGCGGCTCCTCTGGGCGGCTCTAGCGGCTCCTGTCTGGCGGACGGCTCTAGCGGCTCCTGTCTGGCGGACGGCTCTCTAGGCTCATGGCAGACGGGCGGCTTTGCAGGCTCATGGCAGACGGGCGGCTTTGAGAGGCTCAATACAGACGGGCAATTCATGCGGCGCTTGGCAGACGGGCAGTTCAGGCGCCGCTTGGCAGACGGCAGTTCAGGCGCGTTGGGCCGACGGCAGACTCTGGCCGCGCGAGACGCACTATAGGCCTGGTGCGTGGCGCGAACTGGAGTTACCGGGCTAAGAAAACGCACCTTTAGGCTAGTGCGGGGAACAACAGCAGGGCACACCTGCTCTCGATGCGCACTATAGGCTGGTGCGTGGTACGGAACTGGAATAA